>NC_047505.1:5697304-5994533 GCF_902827115.2 Pseudochaenichthys georgianus | reverse complement strand
TCATCTGAATGTCAATTTGTGATTTTGAGGTTATTTCATTGAAACAAGGCTGTTTTCGACATTTGACAGATTTATGCTTAATTCTCTCCAAAAGTCATCTGAATGACAGTTTTGGAGAGAATCAAGCATAAATCTGTCAAATGTTAAAAACAGCCTTGTTTCACTGAAATAGCCTCAAAATCACAAACTGACATTCAGATTACTTATGGAGATAGTTAAGCATAAATGTCATCTGAATGGCAGTTTGTGATTTTGAGGTTATTTCATTGAAACAAGGCTGTTTTGGACATTTGACAGATTTATGCTTAATTCTCTCCAAAAAGTCATCTGAATGTCAATTTGTGATTTTGAGGTTATTTCATTGAAACAAGGCTGTTTTGGATATTTGACAGATTTATGCTTAATTCTCTCCAAAAGTCATCTGAATGTCAATTTGTGATTTTGAGGTTATTTCATTGAAACAAGGCTGTTTTCGACATTTGACAGATTTATGCTTAATTCTCTCCAAAAGTCATCTGAATGACAGTTTTGGAGAGAATCAAGCATAAATCTGTCAAATGTTAAAAACAGCCTTGTTTCACTGAAATAGCCTCAAAATCACAAACTGACATTCAGATTACTTATGGAGATAGTTAAGCATAAAAGTCATCTGAATGTCAATTTGTGATTTTGAGGTTATTTCATTGAAACAAGGCTGTTTTCGACATTTGACAGATTTATGCTTAATTCTCTCCAAAAAGTCATCTGAATGTCAATTTGTGATTTTGAGGTTATTTCATTGAAACAAGGCTGTTTTCGACATTTGACAGATTTATGCTTAATTCTCTCCAAAAGTCATCTGAATGTCAATTTGTGATTTTGAGGTTATTTCATTGAAACAAGGCTGTTTTGGATATTTGACAGATTTATGCTTAATTCTCTCCAAAAGTCATCTGAATGTCAATTTGTGATTTTGAGGTTATTTCATTGAAACAAGGCTGTTTTCGACATTTGACAGATTTATGCTTAATTCTCTCCAAAAGTCATCTGAATGTCAATTTGTGATTTTGAGGTTATTTCATTGAAACAAGGCTGTTTTGGATATTTGACAGATTTATGCTTAATTCTCTCCAAAAAGTCATCTGAATGTCAATTTGTGATTTTGAGGTTATTTCATTGAAACAAGGCTGTTTTGGATATTTGACAGATTTATGCTTAATTCTCTCCAAAAGTCATCTGAATGTCAATTTGTGATTTTGAGGTTATTTCATTGAAACAAGGCTGTTTTCGACATTTGACAGATTTATGCTTAATTCTCTCCAAAAGTCATCTGAATGTCAATTTGTGATTTTGAGGTTATTTCATTGAAACAAGGCTGTTTTGGATATTTGACAGATTTATGCTTAATTCTCTCCAAAAGTCATCTGAATGACAGTTTTGGAGAGAATCAAGCATAAATCTGTCAAATGTTAAAAACAGCCTTGTTTCACTGAAATAGCCTCAAAATCACAAACTGACATTCAGATTACTTATGGAGATAGTTAAGCATAAAAGTCATCTGAATGTCAATTTGTGATTTTGAGGTTATTTCATTGAAACAAGGCTGTTTTCGACATTTGACAGATTTATGCTTAATTCTCTCCAAAAAGTCATCTGAATGTCAATTTGTGATTTTGAGGTTATTTCATTGAAACAAGGCTGTTTTCGACATTTGACAGATTTATGCTTAATTCTCTCCAAAAGTCATCTGAATGTCAATTTGTGATTTTGAGGTTATTTCATTGAAACAAGGCTGTTTTGGATATTTGACAGATTTATGCTTAATTCTCTCCAAAAGTCATCTGAATGACAGTTTTGGAGAGAATCAAGCATAAATCTGTCAAATGTTAAAAACAGCCTTGTTTCACTGAAATAGCCTCAAAATCACAAACTGACATTCAGATTACTTATGGAGATAGTTAAGCATAAATGTCATCTGAATGGCAGTTTGTGATTTTGAGGTTATTTCATTGAAACAAGGCTGTTTTCGACATTTGACAGATTTTATGCTTAATTCTCTCCAAAAGTCATCTGAATGTCAATTTGTTGATTTTGAGGTTATTTCATTGAAACAAGGTGTTTTGGATAATTTGACAGATTTATGCTTAATTCTCTCCAAAAAGTCATCTGAATGTCAATTTGTGATTTTGAGGTTATTTCATTGAAACAAGGCTGTTTTCGGACATTTGACAGATTATGCTTAATTCTCTCCAAAAGTCATCTGAATGTCAATTTGGAGAGAATCATTGCAGGTTAATGTCAATGTTAAAACCGGCTGTTTCACTGACATAGCCTCAAAAATCACAACTGACATTCAGATCATTAGGGATTCGCTCGCATAAAGTCATCTGAATGTCAATTTGTGATTTTTGAGGGTATTTCACATTGAAACGAGGCTGTTTCGACATTTGACAGATTTATGCTTAATTCTCTCCAAAAGTCCATCTGAATGTCAATTTGTGATTTTGAGGTTATTTCATTTGAAACAAGGCTGTTTTCGGATATGTGCACAGATTTATGCTTAATTCTCTCCAAAAGTCATCTGAATGTCAATTTGTGATTTTGAGGTTATTTCATTGAAACAAGGCTGTTTTCGACATTTGACAGATTTATGCTTAATTCTCTCCAAAAAGTCATCTGAATGTCAGTTTTGGAGAGAATCAAGCATAAATCTGTCAAATGTTAAAAACAGCCTTGTTTCACTGAAATAGCCTCAAAATCACAAACTGACATTCAGATTACTTATGGAGATAGTTAAGCATAAAAGTCATCTGAATGTCAATTTGTGATTTTGAGGTTATTTCATTGAAACAAGGCTGTTTTCGACATTTGACAGATTTATGCTTAATTCTCTCCAAAAAGTCATCTGAATGTCAATTTGTGATTTTGAGGTTATTTCATTGAAACAAGGCTGTTTTCGACATTTGACAGATTTATGCTTAATTCTCTCCAAAAGTCATCTGAATGACAGTTTTGGAGAGAATCAAGCATAAATCTGTCAAATGTTAAAAACAGCCTTGTTTCACTGAAATAGCCTCAAAATCACAAACTGACATTCAGATTACTTATGGAGATAGTTAAGCATAAATGTCATCTGAATGGCAGTTTGTGATTTTGAGGTTATTTCATTGAAACAAGGCTGTTTTGGACATTTGACAGATTTATGCTAATTCTCTCCAAAAGTCATCTGAATGTCAATTTGTGATTTTGAGGTTATTTCATTGAAACAAGGCTGTTTTCGACATTTGACAGATTTATGCTTAATTCTCTCCAAAAGTCATCTGAATTACAGTTTTGGAGAGAATCAAGCATAAATCTGTCAAATGTTAAAAACAGCCTTGTTTCACTGAAATAGCCTCAAAATCACAAACTGACAGTCAGATTACTTATGGAGATAGTTAAGCATAAAAGTCATCTGAATGTCAATTTGTGATTTTGAGGTTATTTCATTGAAACAAGGCTGTTTTCGACATTTGACAGATTTATGCTTAATTCTCTCCAAAAAGTCATCTGAATGTCAATTTGTGATTTTGAGGTTATTTCATTGAAACAAGGCTGTTTTCGACATTTGACAGATTTATGCTTAATTCTCTCCAAAAGTCATCTGAATGTCAATTTGTGATTTTGAGGTTATTTCATTGAAACAAGGCTGTTTTGGATATTTGACAGATTTATGCTTAATTCTCTCCAAAAAGTCATCTGAATGTCAATTTGTGATTTTGAGGTTATTTCATTGAAACAAGGCTGTTTTCGACATTTGACAGATTTATGCTTAATTCTCTCCAAAAGTCATCTGAATGTCAATTTGTGATTTTGAGGTTATTTCATTGAAACAAGGCTGTTTTGGATATTTGACAGATTTATGCTTAATTCTCTCCAAAAGTCATCTGAATGACAGTTTTGGAGAGAATCAAGCATAAATCTGTCAAATGTTAAAAACAGCCTTGTTTCACTGAAATAGCCTCAAAATCACAAACTGACATTCAGATTACTTATGGAGATAGTTAAGCATAAAAGTCATCTGAATGTCAATTTGTGATTTTGAGGTTATTTCATTGAAACAAGGCTGTTTTCGACATTTGACAGATTTATGCTTAATTCTCTCCAAAAGTCATCTGAATGTCAATTTGTGATTTTGAGGTTATTTCATTGAAACAAGGCTGTTTTGGATATTTGACAGATTTATGCTTAATTCTCTCCAAAAGTCATCTGAATGACAGTTTTGGAGAGAATCAAGCATAAATCTGTCAAATGTTAAAAACAGCCTTGTTTCACTGAAATAGCCTCAAAATCACAAACTGACATTCAGATTACTTATGGAGATAGTTAAGCATAAAAGTCATCTGAATGTCAATTTGTGATTTTGAGGTTATTTCATTGAAACAAGGCTGTTTTCGACATTTGACAGATTTATGCTTAATTCTCTCCAAAAAGTCATCTGAATGTCAGTTTTGGAGAGAATCAAGCATAAATCTGTCAAATGTTAAAAACAGCCTTGTTTCACTGAAATAGCCTCAAAATCACAAACTGACATTCAGATTACTTATGGAGATAGTTAAGCATAAATGTCATCTGAATGGCAGTTTGTGATTTTGAGGTTATTTCATTGAAACAAGGCTGTTTTGGACATTTGACAGATTTATGCCTAATTCTCTCCAAAAAGTCATCTGAATGTCAATTTGTGATTTTGAGGTTATTTCATTGAAACAAGGCTGTTTTGGATATTTGACAGATTTATGCTTAATTCTCTCCAAAAGTCATCTGAATGTCAATTTGTGATTTTGAGGTTATTTCATTGAAACAAGGCTGTTTTCGACATTTGACAGATTTATGCTTAATTCTCTCCAAAAGTCATCTGAATGTCAATTTGTGATTTTGAGGTTATTTCATTGAAACAAGGCTGTTTTCGACATTTGACAGATTTATGCTTAATTCTCTCCAAAAGTCATCTGAATGTCAATTTGTGATTTTGAGGTTATTTCATTGAAACAAGGCTGTTTTCGACATTTGACAGATTTATGCTTAATTCTCTCCAAAAGTCATCTGAATGTCAATTTGTGATTTTGAGGTTATTTCATTGAAACAAGGCTGTTTTCGACATTTGACAGATTTATGCTTAATTCTCTCCAAAAGTCATCTGAATGTCAATTTGTGATTTTGAGGTTATTTCATTGAAACAAGGCTGTTTTCGACATTTGACAGATTTATGCTTAATTCTCTCCAAAAGTCATCTGAATGTCAATTTGTGATTTTGAGGTTATTTCATTGAAACAAGGCTGTTTTGGATATTTGACAGATTTATGCTTAATTCTCTCCAAAAAGTCATCTGAATGTCAATTTGTGATTTTGAGGTTATTTCATTGAAACAAGGCTGTTTTCGACATTTGACAGATTTATGCTTAATTCTCTCCAAAAGTCATCTGAATGTCAATTTGTGATTTTGAGGTTATTTCATTGAAACAAGGCTGTTTTCGACATTTGACAGATTTATGCTTAATTCTCTCCAAAAGTCATCTGAATGACAGTTTTGGAGAGAATCAAGCATAAATCTGTCAAATGTTAAAAACATCCTTGTTTCACTGAAATAGCCTCAAAATCACAAACTGACATTCAGATTACTTATGGAGATAGTTAAGCATAAATGTCATCTGAATGGCAGTTTGTGATTTTGAGGTTATTTCATTGAAACAAGGCTGTTTTGGACATTTGACAGATTTATGCCTAATTCTCTCCAAAAAGTCATCTGAATGTCAATTTGTGATTTTGAGGTTATTTCATTGAAACAAGGCTGTTTTGGATATTTGACAGATTTATGCTTAATTCTCTCCAAAAAGTCATCTGAATGTCAATTTGTGATTTTGAGGTTATTTCATTGAAACAAGGCTGTTTTCGACATTTGACAGATTTATGCTTAATTCTCTCCAAAAGTCATCTGAATGTCAGTTTTGGAGAGAATCAAGCATAAATCTGTCAAATGTTAAAAACAGCCTTGTTTCACTGAAATAGCCTCAAAATCACAAACTGACATTCAGATTACTTATGGAGATAGTTAAGCATAAAAGTCATCTGAATGTCAATTTGTGATTTTGAGGTTATTTCATTGAAACAAGGCTGTTTTCGACATTTGACAGATTTATGCTTAATTCTCTCCAAAAGTCATCTGAATGTCAATTTGTGATTTTGAGGTTATTTCATTGAAACAAGGCTGTTTTCGACATTTGACAGATTTATGCTTAATTCTCTCCAAAAGTCATCTGAATGACAGTTTTGGAGAGAATCAAGCATAAATCTGTCAAATGTTAAAAACAGCCTTGTTTCACTGAAATAGCCTCAAAATCACAAACTGACATTCAGATTACTTATGGAGATAGTTAAGTTAAGCCCGAAGGTCCCCGCCGACGGGGACCCTGATTTTTTTTATACACACTCACACAAATATTTTTAATATTTTTTTAAGAATCTTTTTTTTTATTTACATTTTTTTAATTTTTTTTTTTTAATGGAATGAATACCTATAGTGATTATTCAATGTAATACAATGATTTTTATAGTCTGGTATCTGAAAAATGTCAAATGGCACTGATCGGCCCAAATGGGCCCAAATGTGCCCAAAGCTTATTCCGCCTGGACTTTATTTTCATAAACCTCTCTAAAAAGGTCAAATGTCACTTGTTTTGCCTCAATCTTGATACAGGGTACTTATTATATGTTATAATTTGGATTCCTAAAGCTTTTAGGCTACTAACCCATCATTCAAGGTTGGTCTTCACTATAAGTAATGGGTTTTCTTTAGGTGGAGACAGGAATTTACATTTTCTTGCTATGTTCCATCTGAATTAACTCTGACACAGAAACATCTATATTGATTCTGACACTTCTACATCCAACTCACAGATGTAACCTTGCTTTGATAACAAAGATTATTCATATAAACCTTTTAGAAGTGAAGTTACAGTCATTTGTTCTGGGCATGTCATTTTCGAGCCTGAAACCTGAAAAACAGGCTCGGGGTTTAACAGCTAGTCAATGCTGTTTTTTTCAGCAGGGGGAGGTGCTCGTGAATTGTTGTTACGGAAACAGAGGGGTTTTGGTTGCCATAAGGTTGTTGATGGTCTTATTATAAATCCATTGGTTGGTTTTGTGGCAGAGAGAGAGAGAGAGACGGTCTGCTTGCGCACAGAGCAGGAATTTGTGAGAGAGCCGGCTTGAGTCAATTTCTCTTCAAAATATTATTGATGGCCAGCCTCCCTCGTTGGTAATGTAACTGATTTCTTCTAATGTGCCTGCATCTGGCTCTGAGTTGCCATATTCCTTTCATGAACCACTTCCTGATATCCATTGTTGCAGATAAATATAAATGATAATAGCCAAACTAACCTAGCAAGAGTAAACTGACAGGCTGCTGTGCCGCATCTCACTCAAAAACCCACACGACTCAACCCAGCGAAAAACCAGTCTCGCGCGCAGCCTTTCATTCAGAATTTCATAGCAAAAATAAATAAATTATATTAAACTAATCTTTCAACATAGTTTAAAACAAAAATAAATATAAAGACAAAGCCCTACAAATAACAACAATAAACATAATAATAAAACAATTAAAATGTTGTATTCAGCCCTGATTAAAACAGCGGGCCCAAATCCAGGGGGCCGGGTCTGCGTACAGGTAAGCCAGTCTGAGTTGTATTGTGCCATATGGGTTCATGCAGTTATGAGGGGGCCTCAACTCCTCATCTGAAGCGCAAATGCAACGCACTATTATGCGTTTATGTGACTCGCTCGCGACACAGATTGGGTAGATCATCATCATCATCCTGTAGGTAGATCATATGGGCTTGGTCATTTTAAAAGTAGTTCTCAAACTGAAAAAGTGTGGGCACCCCTGGTCTAATTGCCCCCCCCCCTCCACACAGAGCCCCCCCCCCCACATATAAAATCCCAATTTAACCCCTGCTGATACTACATGTTTACTTTCACTTACGTACGATTTCGAATACAATACTTTTACTTGTAATGAAGTATTTTACCAAAGTATTGGTACTTTTACTCAAGTAACGCATCTCAAATATTTTTCCACCACGGCTGTCCAGTGGAGAAAGCAGAGTGATTTAATTTATGGACAGGGTCTGATGCTGAGCCATGGAAGAACACTAGATGGCGGTACCGTAATAAATAAGGCGGGATCGCTTCCTCTGACGCAAGAAGACGAACGTGAAGGGCTTCCTATCTCTCCAAAAATGGCGGACACGTGTGGCCAAGTATTGCTGGGATCAGGGCTCACCGTCCTCTCCCACCCTTTGATGTACATTAAAGTCCTGATCCAGGTAAGAGGGGAGGGGTCGGTGCAGACGCTGGGAGATGTTTCTGCTTTAGGAGCTGCTTTTGACACTTTTGGCTCGCATTTGTAAACAACGTTAGCTAGTAGCCTGAGGAGGGACCTGTCAAACTCCATTTACAATAGCGCAGTTTAATTAGCCTCGCCTGTCAGTAAATTAATATAAATGCTCGTTCGTCAATCATTATTATGGACTATTTGATTCAGCTAATACATATAGCAGCAAATATTCCTCTGACAACATCAACTACATTATGCTCCGTCTGTTGTCCCTATGACCTTCTGTTTCCAAATACTCTGTGTAGGCGGAAGTTAGTTGTGTTTTGGTGTATGCATAATTTACTTGAACACTTAATTTCCCATTAAAATAACAGTATGTGTGCATTCTCACGCACACATGCTGTTATTTCTAACCTGGTTGACATAGCTAGGAATAACAGCTAACTAGCTGTCAGCCGAGCAGCTCTGCTTTGCTAGCTAACCTCGAACCTCTGTGTTGTATGAATACAATTCCCCGAAGTGCCTTCATAGTTTCCATTCAGAAACAGTGGCTTTGTTTCACAGTACAATGCCCTTATTTGTCCGTACAGTTAGTTTTACACCACAGGGGCTGTTGGCTCACTATCGTCGTGCAATTTTAATAACTCATTTGCAACAGTACTGTTATCTACAGCCCGGTGTCATTTAGCCCAATGAAAAGACAGTAAGCTAACAATAGCTGTTACTAAGTCAGCTTTGACCAGTGATGAAAGAAGTACTCCGGTCCTCTACTTACGGTGGCCTTGAATTGCAAGTCAAAACAAAATTTCAGAAAACGCCACAGCATTTCACAAAACACCACAACATTTCAGAAAACACCACAGCATTTCACAAAACACCACAACATTTCACAAAACACCACAGCATTTCACAAAACACTTCAGCATTTCACAAAACAACTACAGCATTTCACAAAACACTTCAGCATTTCACAAAACACTACAGCATTTCAGAAAATACCACAGCATTTCACAAAACATTTCAACTTTTACAGAAAGGGTATTCCTTTAGGGAAAACACTTCTTGTTTGTGATTGGACAGAGGCCGCTAGAGAAGTACTGCTGTGATCGGTTGTTTTGCTGCCAGTCAAGAAATGACGCTTCGTGATTGGTCAGCACCCGACTGTTAGCACACAGAGCTCACAATTCTTCATATCTGTTCAGAAACTGGACCAAAGTTCAACATGAACTAAACACGTCTGTGTTATGGAAAATACAGTCGCTGCTTTATTTCTGTCTGTATCATGTTGTTGTGAGTGTGGACGGAACCAGATTAGTTTATCCTGATCGATCCGATACACATTCAGAAAACACGCATTTCAAAAGGTTTTTCGCCTGCCGTCTTGTCTGCACTCTTAATTAATTCATGATTTTTACTAACCGGTATCAGTATGTTGATACTTCGGTAGGGATGTCCCGATCACCTTTTTTTGCTCCCGATCCGATTCCGATAATTAGATTTTGACAATCTGCCGATACCGATTTTTCCCGATCCGATCTTTATGCAATGCATTAAGAGAAAAAAAAGGTAACAGATAACGGCTGGTCATCTAACGCGATGAATCCAGCTATCTTGGCTGTTATTTTTTTGGCCTTTTCACTGTTCTGGGGCAGTTTCTCTTTCCTTTTTAAAAGTGTCTGTTGTTTCAGTGCCGTTACCGGAGTGGCCGCTGTGTACTCGTCGTGTTGTTGTTGGTGTGTGTTTCTCAGGTAGCGTATTAGATTGGTCGTGTTGAACGTAGCTCTGTTCTTTCCACCACGCAGAACCTCCGCCTTGCAAACATTGCATCTGGCTGTTACACTGCCTTCGCTTTCAATTTTATAATACTTCCAAACTCCTAACATTTTCTCTGTCCCGACTCCCGAGTCACCAGCTGAACGTAGCCTCTCGTTAGCTTACTGCTACTATTAGACACTGCGCCCACTCTGTTGCCAGATTTGAGAGAAATAAGCAACCAGGTCTGAAAACAAGCCCAAAAGAAGCAACACATACATGATGTTGTGTAATTTTAAACCAAATCTAAGTCCTCAGGATGACTTTAAGACGTGAACATGGTCATTTTTGTTTTGTAACATTAAATAAAATAATTAAAATATTTTATAAACATTTTTTTTTTTTAAATCCTGATCCCCGATCGGGACATCTCTATACTTGGGCATCATTTTGAAACGTATATTACAATTTAAATCACGGTAAAATGTTAATTTTGTTGTAGTCTACCACAGTATTTACATGGAGATGAGCCCCGAATATTCGTATCGCTCTAACGGCCCGTCCACACAGCAGCGTGCGTTGAAGCTTGCCGGCGGGCGTGTCTGAAACTCGACCAACAACCAATCACATGAATCTCCCGCCCCTGACACACAAGCAGCGGTTTGATTGGCTAGAGCTGGTACTGGCATATGATTCGATTGGCTGACGCTTCTGCCGAGGCATCAAAAGTTGAACATTGCTCAACTTTTGCAGCGAGCCACGCCAGCAAAGCTCCGCTTCGCTTCCCACAATGCAGTTTTGCGAAAAGTGACGTCACCCCATTCAAAGTGAATGGTGAAGCTTTCAACGCACGCCGCTGTGTGGATGAGCCGTAATCGCTGGAGTTTCACCACGGCTGTCAGTTGTGTTCAATCCATAGACTGTATATATAAATGGACGTAGTGTCTGTGACGTAGGGGTGGGCGATATTGAAAAATATGTTATCACGATATTTTCAAGCAGTATCACGATAGACGATATATATCACGATATTTTTTCATGTCGGTTATTATGGTTATTTTTCAAGTTACTTAACAGTACAAGCACCTACAAGGTAACAAACTAAAACAAAAAGGAGTAACAGACCAAAATAGCATTTCAAGCTGGTTTTATTTCAGAAATGAACCCCTGAATGAACAAGTGAGCAGTGAACATCAATAAACATGAAAAGGAGGGTAAAACATAACTAAGTAAAACATAAAACATCAATGAGGAAAAGTCAGTGCCAAACAATTAAAATGTAAACTTTAGAGTAGACTTGAAGTGTAATAAAATACTTTAGCATAACTGAAGGGAAAAACATAAAACGCCACCGCGTCAGTTATGTCTTTCCACCGTTTGCTAGTCTTTTCATAAGGAGCCCCTTTATGAAATGCCTGCCCTATGGTAGTTTGTTTTGGTGCAGTCGCTGCGGTAGATTGTGCATTCACACGCGGGGGACCTTGCACTCAGTCTCTGCATGCTCTTTCTGGTGCTTGCGTTTGAGGTGGTCTCGTAAGCCCGACGTGTTGCCATCTGTCGCTTTGAAATTTCCTTTTTTGCACATTTTGCAAATTGCATTTGTTTGCTCCGTGTCTGTGTTATATCCAAAATATTTCCATACCACAGACGTAGAGTTCTTTTTGGGGACTAAATCTAATTCTTCTACATCAGAATCTGACTCTCCGTCCATTATTGCTGTGTGTGCAGACTGCCAACAGTGTATTTTTCCTCGCAGCAAAGAAAGGGGGTGGGGACTTTGGGAGTGTGTCAAACAACTCGGAATGAACGAAAGCAGAGGTGCGCTGACATTGTGAAATCGATCGGGCTTGATATATGGTGAAATTAAAATCAGTAGGTAAGGCTAGGGGAGCGGGAGGGGAAGAGGCTCTCCGTCCGCTGTCATAGCCCCCTGCGCCGTGCACGGAGAGCCTCTTCCCCTCCCGCTATTTATTTATTTATTTTTATTTTTTATCACGATATGCTTTTTCAGAGATATCGTCCTATCGTGGAGACCTAATATCGTCACGACGATATATATCGTCATATCGCCCACCCCTACTGTGACGTCACCCATAGGATTCTGCAGAGTTGCCGTGAAGCCCTTAGTAGGCGGAGTCGGACGTCAAAGTCTAATCCCGCCTGCTCCAAATAAGGGCAAAGAGGCGGAGCCGAGGCGGGACCGGCTGCCTCCGAACTGGAAGTAAACAGAGCTAGCTCAGGCTAAGAAGCTAAGCTAACATGAAATACATGCATACCAAGTTACTGCTAACGGTGTAGTTCCCCTATATAAACGCAGGGCTCGACATTAAGGACTGCCCGATGGCCCGGGGCCATCTAGTATTTAGCTCGGGCAATGAAGCCTCACCTGCTGGTTGCCTGATCGGGCAATCTATTATGCCAGTATCATGCGGATCGCGGATCGACAGTAAAACTAAACATATCTATAACTAGTTTAGGTAGTTTGAGGTAATTCAAATATCTACGTGTGATATTCCAACGGGAAGTGTGTGTTTTGTGCGCTCACCGCTGCATGTGATAATGCAGAGCTGCGTGTCAACTCGTCAGCAGCAGCTGATCTCTCTCTCCCGTCAGATTAGACTTCACTCGCGTTTATGTCCATATCGACCAGATCCAGCTAGTTCTAGCTAATGATAGGACTACCTGCTTATTAAAAGACACCTAAACAATAAGTGTCGCTATGCAACTGGGTGAGGCCACAAAGTATAGCGCAGCATTATGCATTTGTTTACATGCCCACCGGAACCCCGAGGCATTACCAACAGATCAACCCATACAGGACATCTCTTTCTCCAGTGTTAGACATTAGAATGGACTATTCTTGTCTGTCATATACTCTTCTTGTCTGTCACATAAGTGGCGCAACTGAAGCGCTAAAGGGAAATTATTTTGACCGAAGAGATTTAGATTTGCCGGCTAACGGGAACTCTGACGTCGCCATTGTGTGTGCTTCACGGATGCGCTCGCCTCCTCTCGACTGCTGCTCGAGTCTGCTCGGTCAGCTTCCGGATGAGGAGGCATTCGTTCGACCAACTTACAGTAGATAACATTACAAACATTTTTAACAGGTGCCATAATAGTGTAAATAATGTTTGTTTTGGCAGTTATAACTGAATGTAATGTTTTCTACTTTTTTTACATCTGGGAAGGCATTTGCCTTCATCAGATGGAAAGTGTCTTGACCAACAACTTAAGTGTTTCTAAATAGCTATGCAGGGCATGTAAGCCAGCAAACACAAACAAGAACAGACAAGCAAGTGAAATGAAGAATAAAATTGAAATTGTACAATATAATATTGTGGTGTTCATCTTATAATTCAGTCTAGAGAATGCACCAGACAGCATCTAAGACCTGCAAAAATCAAAATGTTCTAGGGGGAGGCCCCCCAAACCCTTCGTGCGTCATTTCGTCCGCGCGCATTTTTATTGCAATTTTAGTCCGCAATCTCTATTGGGCTCAGGGCCATCTGTAAATTAGCTTAGATGACCCACAGGGCCATCTCCCAAAATCCTTAATTTCATGCACTGTAAACGTTACATTCTTAATCAAATGAGACAATGTGCAAGAGAATTAGCTATATTTTGTTATTCTTAATGCTTGTCATTCACACGTTGAGAAAAGACGGACTCCACTGCCCGGACCTAAACGGAGCCGCAGTGGGCTAGCTCCGGGACGCCGGCTGGAGCTAGGCCCCTGCGGCTCCGTTAGCTCCGGCGGCCACCACTGGGATAATTGGGTCCCCTATTAACATTTGCTCCCGTTTAGCATTATGGGCGTCATAGCCATCGACTATAAAAGTCTTACCCAAGGCTGAATCATAAACTAAAATGTGTTACGTCCTTAGCTGGCTAATAAGTAGCAAGCTAAGCTACCAAGCACACAAACACCTGCAAACGGGGTTAACATGTATAATATTATAATTTTAGACTTCTTGGAAGTTCTGTTAGTACAATCAAGTGCACGGCACAACATTTTAATTGTCTGGTATTTGTAACAATATTCCCTAAAAGGCACAATCACCACGAACACGGCTAAAGGGTCAAGTACAGTAACTACAACTAATTAACGTTGTAGCCTCTATGGTTGTAGCCTAGCAGAGTGGACAAGTTGCTGTTAGCTGACAGTGAGGCACGTACATGTCCATCAAAGTGACCACGCCCTAATTTATGCAAAAGTTTTAAGGCTTAATATTAATTAAACAGATGAGTTGAGAAAAAATTCACCCCCCACAGAGTAGTCATGAAGGGGGGATCTAACTATACAGAGAATATGGTCTTTTGAACCACGATGTAAACATGTTTATTTCTGCTGTAAAGTTGGGCATTTTAACATGGGGGTCTATGGAAATTGCTCCCTTCTGCAGCCTACTCCTACTGGCCACTAGATGAACTGCAGAGTGTGGCACTTCCGTATTGGCGTCCCAGCTCTTCCCCAGAGTTTGCCGCTTGGTTCAATCCTGTCATTCAAACAAGATGCGCTGGAGGGGGCGGGGCTTATATCCATGAAAATACTATGGTAGATACCAACTACAACAAAATGAACATATTTTACCGGGATTTAATTGTAATACACATTTCAAAATGATGCCGAAGTAACAACATACTGATACCAGTTAGTAAAAACCATGAATTAATGCTCTGACAAGTGTGCAGGAAAAAAACCTGAATTGAGATCGGATCGAGCAGGATAAACTAACCTGTAGCTGCTCCGTCCACACTCACAACAACATGATACAGAGAGAAATAAAGCAGCAACTGTATTCTCCATGACATAGACAATCTGTGGTTTGTACATGTTTAACTTTTGTCCAGTTTCTGAACAGATATGAGGAGCTGTGTGCTAACGGCTGATGTTTTGGGACATGTTGCGCTGTCGGGTGTTGACCAATCACGAAGCCTCATTTCTTGACTGGCAGCAAAAACAACCAATCACAGCAGTGCTTCTCTGGCTCTGTCCAATCACAAACAAGAAATGTTCTCCCTAACGGAGCGTCCACACTACAGCTTCAAAAATAGCTTGGAGCTGGGCGTGTCTGGAGCTTGGGGATTTTATTCAAGCAACACGGCCAACAACCAATCACATGAATCTCCCGCCCCCGACATACAAAGCAAAAAACCCCGGGGATTGTATGGGAGCAATATATATATAAACTCCCCAAACAGGCGAAAACCTACCAGTTTCACCCACTGTCTCTGCCACCTCCCTCCATGCCTGGTTCCTCCGGTTTGTATCCCGGTAGGTGAAGAGGGTCTGGTCATACAAAACCGGGTGATTTTCTACGGCGATAGTTAGTTTCTCCTCCGACTTTTTTTGAAATATAGAAATGAACGGCGGGATATCTCTCCCAGCTTAGACGCGGTTTGATTGGCTACGGCTTCAGCTATCAGATTTTGGGAAACGGGATTTGATTGGCTGGCGCTGGCTACTCCGGCGTCTCCAGCGTCAGAAGTTGAACATTGTTCAACTTCTGTCGCCGGAGACGCCTGAGACGGACCGCTCTGCTACCCACAATTCAGTTCGGCGAAAAAGCGAGGCTACGTGACGTCAGATTGGAGCTTTCGGCGCTGTAGTGTAGACGGGCCGTTAAGGTATTCCTTTACAACTTTCTTTCCGTAAAAGTTGAAATGTTGAAGCGTTTTGTGAAATGCTGTAGCGTTTTGTGTAATGCTGAGGTGTTTTCTGAAATGTCCTTGTGTTTTCTGAAATGTTGTGGTGTTTTCTGCTGTAGTGTTTTCTGAAATGTTGTTTTGACTTGCACTTCAGGGCCACCGTATATACTTAAGTAAAAGTAGTAATGCCACAGTCTAAGCATACACTAAAGTAAAAGTCCTGAGTTTGAAATGTTACTTAAGTAAAAGTACAGAAGTATTATCAGCTAAATGTATAAAGTGTCAAAAGTGAAAGTACTCAGAGTGCAGAATGCCTGTTATATGTATTTTCTAATAATAAAATCAGAATAATATTCTATAATAATATTTCTAAGAGTTTTTAACTTCTTAAATATGGAGCACATTTTGGGAAGTAGTGAGTAAATTAGTAGTAAATATATATTACACAAACACGTTATGTAAAAGTAACTACACGTGCCAAATAAATGTAGTGCAAAAAGTACAATATTTCCCTATAAAATGTATTGAAGTAGAAGTACAAAGTAGCAGAAAATGAAAATACTCAAGTAAAGTACAAGACAGTCCAATTATACTTAAGTACAATACTTGAATAAATGCACTTAGTTACTTCAGACCACTGGCTTTGACCAGTGAGGCAACTCATTGACGGTTTACGGTTGACAAAATGAAGTAGTGGCCAGAAAAATGTTAGGACAGTTTGTAGAATAAACAAATTCCACTGAAGCAAAATGTCAACAACTTGACTACAATGTATCAAAACACCAGGAAGTGTGGGGGAGCCACAGTTGCTAAGACATAAAGTGCATACAGTTACGGCCCGTCCACACAGCGGCGTGCGTTGACGCTTGCAGGCGGGCGTGTCTGACACTCGACCAACAACCAATCCCATGAATCTCCCGCCCCTGACACACAAGCAGCAGTTTGATTGGCTAGAGCTTGTACTGGCATATGATTCGATTGGCTGACGCGTCTGCCGAGGCGTCAAAAGTTGAACATTGCTCAACTTTTGCAGCGAGCCATGCCAGCGACACTCCGTGTCGCTTCCCACGATGCAGATCGGCTAAAAGTGACGTCACCCCATTCAAAGTGAATGGGCAGAAGCGTTGGAAGCTTCAACGCACGCCGCTGTGTGGACGGGCCGTTCCAGTGCATATTGCTTATCACTCTCTTATCACTGTCGTTAGGTAGGACATGAGCCACTCGCTCCAACCCTGGGCAGGAACCTGTTTGGCAGACAAGTCTACCAGCTGCCTGGACTGTTTGCTTACGGTGAGTGTCTTTCACATTAAGCCCTGCTTACAACTGTATCCTTTATAACATTAGGCACTTTCACACCAGAGTATTTTCCCACTATAGTTCCGATAGTTCTTGAAATGTTGCGTACTTCACACTAGGTTCACAAATATTTCGGTTCGGTACGTACCTCGGTTTTTAGGTCACGGTTTGGTTCGGTACGTTTTGGGTACAGCATAAAAAATTATCACACTTTTTTCTTTTTTTTTATTCACTCAAATAAATACAAAATAAAATAAACATTAAGGTGCATCTGTATTGGCTGCTATGTACTTTAAAAAAAAAAGTAATATATTACACTACTTCGTTACTTTACTCGCAGGGGCGGCCCGCCCCTCCCTACAGGCAGATCACGCAGACTGCTGAAGTTTCAAATGTTCTCTTTAGTTCAGTTTCCATTGTCGCATAAGACTGATCCAGATCCTGAATGTTTTCCTATCTGACCGTGGCTGTCCTCTGTCTCCTGCTATCTGACCGTGGCTGTCCTCTGTCTCCTGCTATCTGACCGTGGCTGTCCTCTGTCTCCAGCTATCTGTATTTTGCGCAGTCTATCTCTGCTCACGCTGTTGCGTCGGCGTGTTCTCCTGCGTCTTGGCCATGTGTTGCACTGGAACCAGACACCGCAAAGACTTCAGCCAAGCACGTACGAACTGCGTGGCAATAACTCTCCTTACCAGCAGGCGGCGGTAGTGTGTATTCGTCATTCAAAACAGGCAACAACCGGAAGACAGAAGAAGAACAGACTACGTGATATAAACAAACAACAAATGGCGTGTGCGGTAGCTTCACGTTAGCATGTGTTCTTTACAGGTGTTTGTTGAGGTTTGACGTGGTGTTTACAGCAGTGGATAACAGCTTCTGGCATGGACACAGTTTGCACCTCACCGTCACATTCCTGTCTATTCTTCGGACGAACTCAAAATAATGGGCATACCTCGACCCCTCGAATGTTATCGCTGACTCAGCCATGTTTATGCAGCACTGCACGTGGAGATGTGGACGCGCGCGCAGATTACGTACATATAAACCTGCGGTGGAAACCCCTCTTGTCTGTCAGTGTGATTATGACTCATTTTAGTAAGTAACGCGTGTCGGGGCAATGTTAGTAACTGTAGTGTGATTACTGAATTATAAAAGTAGCGCGTTACACTACTCCGTTACCGACAAAAGTAATATTATTACAGTAACGCGTTACACCCAACTCTGATGAGAGCACACTATTCCCCTGTGTTTCAATTTCCATTAAGGTGCCCTGTGATTGTTCATACAAGGAAACAAAGTGCTATTCAGCTAATGTTTCTTGCAGAAATGCATCATCCCCTGAGGTCGAGTGCATTTTATCCTCCATAGAACACTTGATAACAGTGTACTTCTTCTTTGCCTTTTGTTGGCTGATTTATTTAAGCAAATGCATTAGTAAAGGGGATTTTAATATAAATGTTTTAAAATCAATGTTACTCGTGTCCTCAAGTGGCTTATTGAGTTAAACATCATCTGCTGAAACCGTCTTAAAGTTCAAAGGTTTAAACGTTTTATTTGTCATATACTCGATAAATATCGTTTGCAGTCTTACTTTCTATGTATGTAATAAAAAGTGTGTACATATAAATGGTACGGTATAATACATACTGTTAACTGTAACAATTAGGGATGTCCCGATCACCTTTTTTTGCTTCCGATCATTTGATTTTGATAATCTGCCGATACCGATTTTTCCCGATCTTTATGCAATGCATTAAGAGAAAAAAAAGGTAACAGAATTCATCGCGTTGGGCATCCAACGCGATGAATTCAGCTATCTTGGCTGTTATTTTTTGGCCTTTTCACTGTTCTGGGGCAGTTTCTCTTTCCTTTTTAAAAGTCTCTGAAAGTGTCGGTTGTTTCAGTGTTGTTACCTGAGTGGCCGCTGTGTACTCGTCGTGTTGTTGTTGGTGTTTGTTTCTCAGGTAGATTGGTCGTGTTGAACGTAGCTCTGTTCTTTCCACCACGCGGAACCTCCGCCTTGCAAACATTGCATCTGGCTGTTACACTGCCTTCGCTTTCAATTTTATAATACTTCCAAACTCTTGACATTTTCTCTGTCCCGACTCCCGAGTCACCAGCTGAACGTAGACTCTCGTTAGCTACTATTAGCACCCACTCTGTTGCCAGATTTGAGAGAAATAAGCAACCAGGTCTATGAAAACAAGCCCAAAGAAAGCAACACATACATGATGTTGTGTACTTTTAAACCAAAACTAAGTCCTCAGGATGACTTTAAGACGTGAACATGGTCATTTTTGTTTTGTAACATTAAATAAAATAATACAAATATTTTATAAAAAAAATAAAAATATCCCGATCCCCGATTTTTTTTCTTCCGATCTTTTGAAAATCACGTGATCGGCTCCGATCCCCGATCACGTGATCGGATCGGGACATCTCTAGTAACAATATATAAATCAGTGGATATGAGGGACAAACGGATACACAAATAACCAGCATATTATTAATATGCGTAAGTGGTGACACTTCACAGAGCTCAGGAATTGAACAGACTTATGGTCTGTTGGATGAAACTGTCCCTGAGTCTGGTGGTTTGGTTCAGATGCTGCAGGACCCAACAGCTTGTTGCTGTGGAGATCTGACGAATACAGCTTTGTTTTTTTATTTATTTTGTCAAACTACCTCTAAAAATACTCCAAAGAACCAGTCCCACTCGGAAAAATGTGTTTATTTGTATTTGACTGCTGCCTACCTTACAGCGACAAATTCTCACGTACAAACCATGGGTCATATAGATAACTAATATTATATGAATCCTTTCTCAAATCTGTAACTATGTATTTGTGGTCTACTGTTTTGAGAAGGTAATTTTCCAACTTTTGTGTATTTTCTGACTTTCAGCAAAACACATAATCAAGATTGATGGGAAAGCAGGACTGTTCAAAGGGCTCGGTCCCAGGCTCTGTGCTGGCTCCATCGGAACCATAGTGCACAGCAGAGTACTGCAGGTAGGACTGAATACATCGTACTGTAGCACACATTTAGCTGGTTCTTCAGATAGAAGTAAGTTGCATCATTTATAAACTGATAAGACTCGATGTGTGTAGGTTGATGTTAACCGCTCATCTAATTTAAATCAGGATTTATATGCAGCAAACTGATATCTGAACATCCTGAGTGATTACTGATGCCTGATAAATGGATTTCATTTAATGTTATTCAAGAAGGTTAAACTCATTTCTTAATGTAAAGTATTTATTCAGATCCTTATGAATCCTTCAGTTGTATCATATTAACCTCTAGTTTCTTACAGAAATGTCAGGAAGAAGGCACACTTCAGGTAAGACTTTTTAGTCTGATTCATTGTTTGTGCCATTACAACATACTGTGATGTGATGTGATGTGGATGGTTCTGAGGTTTGTTCTGTTCTCCAGGTTCTGGGAGGTCAGCAGAAAGCTGCCGAGGGCTCCCTGCAGCATGTTGTTAATGAGGTACCACTCTCACACACTGCACTTATACTGTGGGACTGACAGAATGCCATACTCTGTCTGTTTAATCTATAACACTGTTCAAATAATGACAGCCTATCAGAGTGTATTAAAGCCGGGCAAAGTCCTCCTACAACTCTCACTTTTTTTTTTTTTTTGCCATATAGTCGGGCAAAAGGTTAGAAAAACTCAGGGTTTCTCAAAGTGCCAAAAACAGTGACATCTGGTGGTTTGTAAAACGTATAGCAGCCGTATTGCAACACTCATTTTTAATTGTCTTAGTTTGTGCTATAAAATTCCTGCAAGCATGCGTGTTATTAAATCTGTAATACTTTAGTTTAGCCCCCTAAACACACAACCCGCTAGCAGGTTTGAATGGCATGCTTGCTTCAAAACAATTTCCCAAATGACTCCAGACCATTTGTCATAGCCAAAGAACTGTAATAAAATACATTATTGTGAGATTTTCATATTTTTGACGGTTATTGCACGCATAATGTTTCACACATGCTCCTATCAGGAAAAACAATCAAATTATAAGCTTTAAATAGTGATGTTCCATTAAAATCACTTTAGTTTTCATACGTCTTTGCAAAAAATGAATTGTTGGCATCAACCAGATTCAGTAAAAACATAAATTAAAGCACAACATAATGAACTTTTCTACATTATTACCACCACCACTACTTTAATATTGTAAAAAATAATGTTGTATATTGATAACCTTTTTTCCAATTTGTGTAAAATATTTATTAAAGAATTTCAAATTGCAAACTTTTGAGTTTTTTTGAGCTCTCCCCACTGCTAGCCATGGTTGTGCGATTCCCATTGCGGAGGAGCAAACTAAACATTTGTCTGGAAGGAAGTCTCAAAGATACGTCTCATGATAACATAGCGGCTCGATCATAAAGAACAAAACTGAAAATGAACTCAAAATAAAGCTGCTATTCAGCTAATTTTACACAGCGAACTGTTTTAATGTCGAGGCAAGCAAATCATGTTGTGCCTTTTTATTCCAATGATCCAAATGAGTACAATGAACAACAGTTTGACCCATCTTGCCCTTATTGTTTCCTGTGGCCTCCTTGTGTCTCTTCCTGGTAAAAAGAAATGTGTTCTCTTTGCGCCAGTCCCACCCCAACCTGTCTCTAATGCCTCATCACCCAGGCCCAAAGCTGCCTTCAAAATAAAAGCATAAACACAACTTAAATGAATTATAATACTTAAACTAAATAATAATGTGTGTACTATTAACAAAAACGGCAAGAAAATAAATGTTTAACTATGAAATAATATCAACATAAAGCTCATTAGGCGCTTTCACACCACAGTACTTTTCCCACTTTAGTTCCGATATAGTTCCGAAATGTTGCGTTCACACCAAAAACATCCGGAACTAAAATTAGTTCAGGAGTACCTTTTTACCCCCGTCACTGCTAGAGAGCAGGGACTTTCGTGGGAGACAAAGGTTTGCAAAACACCCAAAAAGTTTTGTGAAGCCGCCATTTTATTATCCTTGCATTAGCATTATTAGCATTAGCCCAGTGCACAAACACAGAGAATAACTTATGGAAACACAAAAGAAAACATGGGAGCGATGGAGATGAGGAGGTGTCTGCGTTCTGGCGAGTCCCAGCTAGTGTTAATTTCGTCAGCTATTTTTTTATTTAGTTTTAGTCTTAGTCCTGTGTTAAATTTCCTTTTTAGTTTTAGTCATATTTAGTCACCTTCATCCTGTTTTTATTTAGTCAAGTTTTAGTCGACTAAAAGTCTGAGCATTTTAGTCTTATTTTAGTCAAAGAAAACTAATTATTTTAGTCTACTAAAAAAGACTCAACAGTTTTCATTGACTTTTGTCAATGAAAACAGTTGAGTCTTTTTTAGTCATCAGATTATATAGAACATTTCAGTCAAACTAGTCTAGCCAAAACCAATAATTTGTCATTTTAGTCAAATTTATTTCACAATAAGATTATATCTTGTCCTTATCTGATGAAAAACACAGGTTGAATGATTAAGAAGCTTTGCAGAGAGTATCTGCTCAGGTGTGTGGTGTTTGTACCAGCTGTGTTATGGCCACATTGCTTCCCTTCTGATGAAACAATGCATTCGCTTTTTTTCTCCGCCTCATTGTAGCGAAAATGGGCCCAAATATCACATCGTTTCTTTCTCCCAAGCAGTGGTGGCTTTAGACTTTTTCGTTGTCAGTCATTTTGACGGACAGGATCGTAACATTTCCGTCATAATCCATTATTACCCGTCGAGTGCACAATTTATCAATCACTCGCGCTGACGGGGGGTATTCGGTTAACGCGAGTGCGACCACTGCTCCCAAGCCCTGTTGTTGCCATTTTATTTTCTGTTAAATAAGGTTAGTTAGACCACGAGTTAGACCACGAGTTAGCCCACGAGTGAGACCCGAGTCTTCCTGATAGTTCAGTGTGCCGCTGCCTGGTGTAATTCAAATCTATCGCCGCGCGCAGCACACACAGCTGCTGCCCTGCCGCAGCACCGGAAATGGAACTGCTGGGAGAAAAACTGACTGATCAGAAATGTAACGTTATCTTTGATAATATTTCGTCTCCTCATTTTTCGTCAACTAAAGTAAAGACATTTTGGCATAGTTTTTATTTAGTAAACTACATTTTCGTCTCGTCACTTTTCGTCAACGATATTGCATGATGATTTCGTTAGTTATTGTTTACTGCCGTCGGTGCCGTCTCGTCATCGTCTCGTTTTCGTCATGGAAAAAAAGGTCATTGACGAACATATTTCGTCATAGTCAACAAAATTAACACTAGTCCCAGCAGCTTCTACTGAAGCCAGTCCCCAACTCCGGGGACTTCCGGCCGGGGACTCCGGGTGGCAGTATACGCCGTGAAGTTGTTTGCGGCCTGCCAGTAAACCCAAGGCAGCAGAAGAAGAAGAAGAAGTGACGTCAGCGGCTTAATTTGCCTAATCCTTCCCCAGGGACTTATTCCGGTATGAACGCGATCTGTACTTATTCATGAGAACTAAAGAGTTCTCATGAACTAAGTTCTGATGAACCTTTGTGGGAAAAGTAGTAGTAGTGAAAGCACCTATTGACAATATTCTGATAAGGTTTACGTAAATGTTTTATGTGATTATATGAGTTAATTATTTTTTCCTTATTTTCCTCAGACAACCAAAGAGATGGTGGCTCGGTCCTGCGCCACCATAGTCACACATCCTTTTCATGGTAAGAGGACGTCTTTATGGCTTGTGATACAGCATACGTTTGTTTGATTTGTGTGCGGTGAGACATTATGTCAACTCTGCTTCCCTCCAATTGTTTTTCAGTGATTACTTTGCGATGTATGGTCCAGTTTATTGGGAGGGAAACAAAATACAGGTAATGTTTTCATGATAGACACACACGTCAATGAAATTACTTTAACATTTATTAAAAACTTAAACAAATAAATATATCTTCTATCCTCAGTGGGGTGTTTGACTCCATCGTCACAATCTACAGAGAAGAAGGCATGCTAGGATTCTTTGCGTAAGTCTCACTCCTTGTCTTTCTTTTTCTCCTTATACTCCTCTGGTCATAGACTTTCTGCGAAAGCATGAACATTTCTAGCAAGGAGTCCAAGCGTAGCAACTCTTAGCGAGAAAGGGACAGAAACTTTGAGCTTTAAGTGGGGTGTGAAAATATGTTGATCAATCCCAAAAAATGATAAACTGTAATATCAGCTGTAGAATGGACAGTGAAATGAATACTTGTAATCATCATTAAAACATTACAAACAGGACGTTTTTGTCCCACATAGTTACACAGTTACATAGTTACACAGTTACATAGTTACACAGCCTGGAGAAAGGAAGACTTGTATTTTTTATCTCTTCTCTCTCAGTAGTATAATGTTATATCCAGCATGATGATTATTGTTCAAATATTGCTGATGTGTTAATGAGTCATATGGAGGCACTCAACAGAGCTCAGCTGTTTAGCAGTCTTATGGCCTATGGGCAGTTTTACCCCACAGGCCATAAGATTGCTGAACACCTGATTTCTGTAAAGTGCCTCCATAAACATTAATCTGTTTGTCATCTTGCAATC
The DNA here is from genome assembly GCF_902827115.2 of Pseudochaenichthys georgianus. NCBI lineage: Eukaryota > Metazoa > Chordata > Actinopteri > Perciformes > Channichthyidae > Pseudochaenichthys > Pseudochaenichthys georgianus. The sequence continues at coordinate 5,969,907 of NC_047505.1, read as the reverse complement.
TACTTATTTATCGAAGCAGTTATCACCGCAAACAGTTCACATTCTGTTCTTGTATATATCATATTATATTACATGTATATGGACTATTTTGCTTTTTTTTTGCATTGTTGGAGAGATTTTCATAAGATTTTCATTGCCATTTATTCACTGTAGCTGTACTTTGAACCTTGAATCTTATCCTGCTGTGTTCCTCCAGTGGTTTGATACCCCGCCTGCTCTGTGACGTCCTGTCTCTGTGGATCTGTAACCTGCTAGCCCACGCCATCAACACGTATGCCATCGACGACTCGGTACGCGTTCTCTCACACTCAGGACTCAGTCATTGCTTCTGTGTTCTGTAAAGGGGGGTGTGGGTACCTATCAAGCAGGATTTACCCTGTAATGGAGATTGACTACTGTTATGGTGTGTACTCTCACCATCGCAATGTTTCAACAATTCTCAATCCTACTGAAATAATTATCCAAATAACGGTCCATTTAATTTAGTCGCCTGCAACAACTTATCAGGCTAAGTGTTGTTTGCCTGAAGCTGGCGTAAATTGTCTCCACTCGGGCTCACAGATAACTCACTGCTGATGTGTTTCTCTTTACAGATGAGTCACACAGGAGAAATCAAGAACTGCTCCCAGGCAGTGACGGGGGTGAGTTTAACCACCATGGCCGCCTGTCAGCCTGCAGTGTGTAGTTTCTTCATGCTGCTCTGCTCTTCTCTTCCAGTTCTTCGCCAGTATGCTCACGTACCCTTTTGTCCTGGTGTCAAACCTCATGGCTGTTAATAACTGCGGGTGAGTGCTCCGGTTATCCTCTGCTTTAAATCCTGAGGAGAGTTTGATCCTACAGACTTTAATGAACTGTGTTTCCACAGGCTGGCTGGAGGTCTGCCCCCCTACGCCTCAGTATACCCCACCTGGGTGGACTGCTGGAGGCATCTCAGCAGAGAGGTACACACATCATATTTACTATATTATATTATATACTATATTCAACTCAATATAATGCACACAAATCCTGGGATTCATCAGAGTGAAAACGTGTTTTTTACATTTTTTGTTTCCCCCATTACTTTTTAAGTAATTATATATCGCTATTACAAGGCGCTGCTTTTTTGTCCTGTTTCTACCTGGTTGTTTTTTTTAAATCATGAACGGTGGTGGACAGTTAAGTAAATGTACTCGAGTACTGCACTTGTTACTTGTACTAGCTCCATCTAATGTTTACAATTTTTCTGTACACATTTTTTTGTCATCTCGTTAAATGTTTCAGTAATTATATTCTCATGAAACATGTCCCATTTTCTACCTGGTTGTCATTATTCATAACAAATGTTGGACAGTAACAAGTATATTTAGTTTTATAAGTACTTTTTTTTATAAGTCATTTCGTCATTAGTTCTAATATGAGTTCATGTAGCTGCAGGATGACATCACTTATGACCTTCTCGTTACTAAATGTTTCCTTGAAAAGATCAACCGTTTTCACCATTGTACACACCAGACACTTCTAATCTTCTCTTGTTTCCAGGGCAACATGAGCAGAGGCAACAGTTTATTTTTCCGGAAGCTCCCGGCAGGAAAGATGTACGCAGTGGACCAGCAGAGATTTTTTTAAAAAGCCTCAAGAAACTGAGCTGAACATAGTTGTGATAATAAAGCTAAAAACAAATCATCATTGCCTGATCTGGGGGTTGGCACTTAATCTTTTTTTTGTATGCACTTGTTTACCATGAGGGTTATTTTCTTGACAACCGGCCATCATGTGAAATAAAAACACTTTAATTTCCAGTTAATTTTCAGCAGGCTTTGTTTGGTAACATAAATGAATAGATTGAAACTGCAGGGCTGTAAAATAATGGAGCATTCATTTTGTTTTGAAAACCCACATGGCATGGCTCATGTGTCTGAATAGTGTTGACAGACCAATGTGTAAGAGCCCCCCCGGCCCTTTCCCATGTTTTTTTAAGTATAGATTAATGTAAATGCCCCCCCCTTCATCTATGTGATGGGACTTGTTTGTTGAAAACAGCACTACAGTCTGCATGTGGTAACGTAATTATTGACATGTTGATGATGAGTGGGACCCTTGTCATGTGGTTTGTCTCGATGTGTTCATGGTCATAGGGCTGCTTGGCGGCGTGATGCTAGTATACAGGGGAGGGGCTGGATGTTCAGGAGCATGTTTTGGATGTACAGAGGGAGCCTGAGTGCTTGTATCAACTAATTCTGACCCCAATAAAAACTGCTTTTTTACCCTGTCTTTTCTTATTAGGTATTTCATGGACAATCACTGGGAAACACATGAATCGCACACACACACATCTATCACAGGTCCTTATAAAGTTAGGGAAATTAAGGGGTACAAAAAAAATCAAGGGCTAGAATGTTTTTATAAACAGATAATAATAATTTTGATACAATATCAATTGAAGGTTCGTAAATAGTCTCTTGCAGTTTTTATTCTCCATCTGTCTCGAGAATGGCCTCCTGCAAACATCAATGACTGAAGTCAAATTATTAAAGGGGCCATATTCTGCCTCTACGGTGACATGTCTCCATGCTTAATGTTCTAAAAGCTCTTTATTTTTCAACAATTGGGAGATTAGTAATGAACTGCATTTAGCTGAAAAGTCTTCAAAGATGAGCAGGAGGACACAAAGGACATGTGGCAGCAGTCTGACATTTGGTGAAAAGTTGTATGGTTTCCTGGAAGCAAAAAGGCAATAAAAGTGCTTTATGGCAAGCAATGAAATATATACTCAGTTCATGAATCACTGCTGCAGGCTTTCAACGCAGAATAAAAAGGGTAATGTACTTTAGTTCCTGAGGAGAACAAGAGACATGTTGCCTCCTCTCTACGTGTTGGTGGCAGTGTCTTGTGCAGCTTTGTTCCTGCTGTGTTTAGTGGAGATGTGCTGAGTCATCTCTTTACGGCTGATCACCATGTGGCCACACTGCACACACGTGTAGCGCCCTTTGGTGTGCTCCCACAGGATGCGGCTGTTGCAGGACCCTGACAAAAGGAACGACAAATTTATGTCTTGACAAAATGAAAAATACAACAACAAAAAAATTGTATTTCTTCTGCACTGCTGTCTTTACAGAGGAAGTTGATGTCAGCCTGAGTGAGTCTGCAGCTTTTGATCTCACACGTACTCTCCAAAGATGTGCATGCTGTTCCATTTACAACTGAATGTCTGCCTGTGCCAGGAGTATAACGCCATATGCAGTGGCGACTGGTCATTAGGGGCAGGTGGGGCACAGCCCCACCTGGTGTCAGCAGACACTAATAATTACAAATAATGATTACAAAAAAATGCAAAAAATATATTTTAAGATCATGTTTAATCATCTGATTCGTCTGTACATTGCTGTTTTAGTCTGTGCTCTTCTAATTAGTGTCTACAGTGTGTGCCTATTGAGCTGTTTCGAGCCATCTGGGACAAAATCCGATCCTGCCCCTCCCTCTCCCTGTTTAAGTCAATGGTGACTGTAAAAACTACACTGCGCATGCTCAGAGTATTTTCCTATTTAATGTGTGTGGCAAAAAGATAATGACCATAGGGGCAAAGTGCTGCCATCCCCACCATACGTCATCTCACATCATTCAGAGCTGATTGGCTGTAAATATGTGTGCCGCGAAAAGTGTGGTGTGTGAAGAGGAGACGAGAGCTGCAGTGAGCGTCCTAAAACCCGGAAGTAAGCTGCGCATGGCTTCCCTCGACAAAAAAGCAATGATATTTCTCCATAGGATTTTAGAAAATAGCTCCAAATAAGGTCTGTGGGAAACAAACCTGTTAGATAAATGAACGTTTTGTTCAGCCGGTTAATATCCACATGTCTACCCTACTTTTATAATTTTCGAATCATAAATCTATTGATTAGATCAGATTTATGATAGCCTTTTGAAACTACAAGATGATAAGGAGGACTTTTACAAAAAAGTAATAGAGATTTTTGTCCAGAAGGATAGGCAAATGGACTTAATCTTCAAGTCAAGGTAAGACTGCAATTGTATTGAAAATGGGATCTTACTAAGAGAGAACAATTCAATATTTAAATGATAAAATTACATTTTTTGGGTATCCTTCTGTTGAACTGTCTGTTTAAAATTAATTGAAGCATCAGACAAAAAAAGCTTTTGAAAATAATATTATATTTTGATTTAGGTAAAAATATAATATGTGTAAACCTGAAGAGTCAGTGCCAGAGCCTCACCAGCCATGAACCTCACTGCAGAAGCTTATATATAGACATCTAAGTTTTTTGTGCCCCACCACTTTAGTACATATAAAAACACCACTGGCCATATGGCTGCCTTTGTGTTCCACAGAAGACTGCTTACACAACCTCCCGTTAAAACAATACATATTATTTTCTTATTCGCGGCTACAGGTAGGACAACATTTGTCAAGTGTTCAGTCTGAAAGGTAACAAAATCTATTGTACCTTTATTTCAGAAACTCCAGATTCTTTACAATACTATACTAAATACATAAGAAATACATTTGGGCCTCATCCTGCATTGTAGGTTTTTTATGTATGCCCCCAAATGTATACAACTACATAACAATTTGGATGAATAATTGCCACAGTGGAACCTGGCAGACACACACACTCAGAAAGTATGAACTGGCCTTCAATGATGTTGAACACTTTTTGCACTTTAAGGCGATTTGAAAGTTAAGGTGGAGCCACATCTGCCAGGTTATGCTCACCTTGATTCTTCCTCCACACAGCCGAGGGCCCAGGAGGAGAGCGAGGAGCTGATCCTGGAGCTGATGCTGGAGCGGAGTGGACGTCCTCAGGGAACCTGGTCTGTGTCGGGTGCTGCCTCTGGGTGGGAGTCAATGGTGGGGCCCCAAAGTGTAAGGACGGAGTCAGATCAGAGGCGTCACTCCTGATGGGGGGCTGTGGAGCTGCCTCTATGAGCTTTGGAGGAGCAGGGTGGGGGGGGGCGGACTCCAGGTTAGACATGAAGGGGGGGCCGAGGAGAGGGGGGCCATCGGGCCCCGGCTTCACCGCAGCTGGGAAGGAGGGGTCTGGGTTCAGGATCTGAGAGGGGGCAGATGCTGCGCCCACCTCCATTGGGGCCATGTTTGGCTCAGTGGGCTTGGCTTTCCCCCGCATCACTTTGGAGCAGGTGTGCAGGTGGGTCAGGAGGCCACGGTAGGAACGCAACTTTGTGCGACAACTCTCACACCTTCACAGAAAGAAGATGTTAGCAGCTGACACACAATGCAACACATTCAGGCGTTGGGTGGGACAGAGGTAAGGTATCAGGGGCCTCATTTATAAAGGGATATACGCTCAAAAAATGGCGTACGCCAGTTTCTATGCAATGTTTGCGATTTATAAAATACTAACTTGACGGGAAAACGTGCGGTCATCCACGCAAACTCTAACCCATGCGTACGCACTAAGCACAACAACGGGAGAGACGAGAAACTGCCACCCCGTTGGCAGAAGGAAGAATGGAGAGAAATATGTGGAAAAAATACCATAAATAAAATTTTACCTCTCATTTATCATATATGAAGAATTCATTTTCAAACATTGATTAAAGCCAATCTTAAAATGATTAAACAAACGCCTGTTTGCGACTCCTCAGTGCACACACACACATAATAAATACGGATATGTTATTAAAAACCACCTCGAATATGTTGTGTTAATGTTTTCTCATAAATGATGCGGTAAGCAGGAGGACAGAATTACGTCTAAACTGACGCCGTGTTGCATTTCTATAGGTTGTAGATACGAGCATGGTTTTATATACTATCACGTTTAATCGGGTTTTATGCCGTTTGCTAAGACTTGATAAGTCGCTCGTAAAACACAGGAGGTATGGAAGCTAAGAACACCATGTGTGGTAAATTGTACAGCTGATATATGCACAGGCTGCAGTGGAGACGCTGCGCACAGCTGATCGACAGCTGGGACACAAACCACCAAAAACATAATTCAGATCCAGTCGTCATGACTCCACACCGGGGGGATTCCCCGTTCACTTCTTACAGTTTCTCATCAAGGGGGTGTCTCCTGTCCCCGGTACAAACACACTGCCTGAGGAAGGCTATGTGTATTTTTTTTGTCATTAACCTTTTTCGGACCACTTATTTATTTATTTTGGTGACGATCCGACCTCCATGCTGCTACTCTGTTCAAACTGCATCCACCAAACAATATGTTTTATCTCCACCTCCCAAAAGAACCAGAACCTGACACGGTGTGAGACGTCTTTTTTAGCTGTTCTGTCCTCATTTCCTGCTCTTCTTCATGCAGTCAGTCAGAATGAATGAATGAATGGGCGTTTCTTTGACTATTTATAGGCGAATCTGGGCGTTACATGAAGCCCGCAAAAGCTGCACCGCATTTCGAGTCGATTGTGATTTATAAAGGGAAACCGGCGTAGGAAGTGCCGTACGCACTTTCCTCGCCGGTGCGTAATGTTTTGGTGAATCGGAAAATGTCGGAACATTTATGTACCTATTTTTTGGATTTCTACTACGCAAGCAACCTTCCCACGTGAATCCTACGCACGGCGTTATAAATGAGGCCCCAGGTCATGATTATCCTCCACAAAATAATCTCAACTCACGTTATCTTGAGAATCTTCAAACATATGCCCAAGCTTGTGAAACGGCTATAAATCCAACTGGAATTACTTTACGTTTGATTTATTTAAGAAACAAGTATTTGTATTGCATCATAGATAGAAAACACCTTTGTTAGTTAACGTCTTAAATAATTTCCCAAATTGGGATCAATAAAGTATTTATCTATCCGTTTTAGTTAACAATAACTTAAATAGGGTAACCATTAATCATAAATAAATTATTCAAATCAAGGGAATTATTTGAGTTTGTTCTTTCTTATTATTCCAGTATTTTTAATCATGCTCTATTTGACCCTTTATTACCATGATTATCAAGTCACTTGCAAGGTGTTTACAATAATCCTGATAATGGAATTTCTCCACGATCAACTTAAGTATTTTTTATTGTGATTTGCGATAAAATCCTGTATCCTCCCCTCCCTATGTTTTCCTTCTGAATACACAGGATGAAACATTTCTACTAATGCACAGTATGTCAGCTGAGAGAGCATGGCCAGTCAGACTCACACAAAGAATATGTTGGGTTTGTGGTGATGCCTCATGTGTTCAATCAGCTTCTGCATGTTGGGGAAGGAACCACTGCACCCCACCGTGGAGCACAGCATCACCTTTCCTGAGGGTAGGACACAGTGAGAACATGATGTAGGTTCTCTCACTATGCAGCCATGCAGACCTTCCATTCTCATCTCCAACCAAAAACTGAATAAAACTAAAAAGTACAGCCGGAATGGTTGTACCATCTTGTTTGAACCAATATAACTACTTGTTTAAGGAAGTGTTATCTTTATTATGCGACGCAATGTTTACAGAGAGAACAGCTGTGAGGTCCTGCAGAAAGCAGAGCAGTGTGTATAATATATATCACTCAGTATAACAGGCCTACTCTCTGTATTTGCTTTAGTTTAGTAGATATCTACAAACAAAGAGTCCATATTTTTCTAAGACCATTTTTTGGTTCACATAATAAAATGCACAACGGCTGTAGCCTGATGATGCTTTAGGAGCTGTATGTGCGTGTGTGTTGTGTAGGTGTGTGTGGTACAGTGTGTGTGTAGATGCAGCGGACAGACAGGTCTCAGTTGGTTTGGTGTCCTCTGCTTATACTTTTAATACTTGTAAATAAAACTTTTGGCCCGTAATTTATCTTCCTCATTGTATATATTTATATACATATATATATATATATATATGTGTGTGTGTGTATATGTCCGCATCTGTAGCCTGTTATTGTCTCATGATACCGCACGGTGAATGAATCAAAGTAAATATAGAAGTGGTCATGAACACATCTGTCCATCAGACAGAGGGCTGCTGTGCCTCCTGTCATCATTAATGGACGTCTCTTTAAAATGACCGCTCAGAGGAGAGGAGTTCTCCTTTCTCTAACCGCCTGCTGCTTCCCCTCCTCTCTCCTCGGTTCCCCTCCTCGGCTCGCATCTCCTGTGGGCGGGACTAAGTCTCAAGGATAGGAGTCGAGGAGGGGAATCTCAGAAAAGAGACACGGCCATGGCATTTGAGTCCTGCAGGGTTTCCCCGTTAATATCAGTGTCTTGAAAACACATGTTGGCAACTGAAAGACATCCAGTGTTTGGTCTTTTCCTGAAGCATCCTTCACCTACAGGAGCCGTTTCTCAATCGCAAGTAAAACTGCTGCAGAGCAACTATTTCAAGTATACTACGTCATCGAGTGGCGCGAAGGACTGTTTAAATCAGTGATTCTCAAAGTGGGGGGCATGACAGGGGGGGCGCGAGAGACCAGTAGGAACAATGGTTATTAAAAAATAAAATCAATCATATTTTGAAAAATTATTGATTCGAAAATAATATGATGCAGTACAGTACTATTACGTCTGGGTCTCTGTGTTTCATTAAAGCTCAGCTCTGTGTTTCATTAAAGCTCAGCTCTCTGTGTGTGTGTGTGTGTGTGTGTGTGCGTGCGTGCGTGCGTGTGTGTGTGGAACGAGCCATTTTGTGTGCGCGCGCGAGCGAGAGAGAGAGCGCACTGGTACCGGAGATCGTTGTTGTTAGCTTCTGGTGCTAGCGAGCTACGCTAACGGATATAAGGAGTTGTTTCAACAACAAAGTGGATGAGAGTCCTCTCCTGTCAGACTGAGAGACTCAGTGAAGAGAGTGCTAAAGCACTCTCATTGTTATCTCAGTGGGTCTCAAACGTTTGGGTCACCATTAATGTAAACAATTATTTCCGAGGCACACGTTTATATGATCATTATAGTTATAAAAAATAAGAGAATAAATTAAACAGGTATGAAATACTATATGACCGTAAAACAAGAATAAAGTTTAAAAGAATGATTTGTAAAATATCCATAAAGAAAAAGTAAATCTGTTTACAGTTCTGTTTCATATGGGTGTTGAGAGATGTGTCCATAGATCTATTCATGTTGCTCTCAAAGTGCACCATATTGATGCTTTAACTTCAATATTTAAAAATCTTCCCGGGGGAGCATGCCAAAAAAAAAAAAGTGAGGTCCACACACCACCTACAAAAATAGCACTTGACCCCTGCTTACACCTATATGCCGTGATGCTGATTATCGAGCCTTCATTGTAACAGTTGCGGGTACGTTGTGTATAGGGTGGGGAATGTTGCAGTAGAAAATTCCACTGAAAGAGGACCAGAAACACATTAAAAAATATAATAAAATGTGGAGACTTTGGGATATTTATCTCCCATTCTTTTACTTTTGCACATTTTACAGACCAAACATGTCGTCACTGTTTACCAAATTACCACTTTTTCTGAAAAATGCATAAAATGATGCAATATATGTTAAATACATGGTTTATACATGTAATTACTGTGGTTCCATTTCTTCTGATTACCTAATTTGGGCATGCACATTTGCCACGCGCAAACCTACCTCTTTTGGATTTGGAAAGGTTGGCATGTATGTAGTATTGTATTGCCATCTAAATATACTTAAAGTACCAAAATTAGAAGTACTCATTCTACAGATTGGTCCATTTCAGAATAATATATATGATATGTTTTATAATGATTGATCATGAAAGTGTTCTCAAAGCTGGTAAAGGTGCAGCTAGTCTGAATGACTTTGTAGACTGCAGGGTAGCTTGTGGATTTACTCCAGCTGGAACTAAAGTCTGATTTAACACTTGATTATATTTCACATCATCCATCCACATCTGTAAAGTAACTGAAGGTATTAAATACATTTAGTGAAGTACAAGTACAACATTTACCTCAGAATTGTAGTACAGCTGTTTTTTGATACACAGTAGCAACAAGTAGAAATACTCAAATAAAGTACCCCAAAATCGTACAGTACTTGAGTAAATGTATTTTACACCACTACTTTTGGAGTAATTTATCTGCAATAAGTTATTATGCTATTGACTTAAATTAAAAGAACCAATCTATGGTTGATAACCCGCTGAGTGCTGACCATAGGCTGACCCGCCATGACCCACTCAGAGAGCGGTCTCCTCACGCCCACCCTGAGCCTCCTCACCCGGCAGAGACTGCGCTGCGATCTCATGGTCCCTGATGTGGCTCTCCAGAGCGGCCGGGTCTGTGTACACCCGCTTACAGCCGTGTAGCGGACACGGTATCATCTTGTTTCCTGAAAAAGAAAAATAACTCTTCAAACATTCCGTGAATTTAGTATCTAGTTGTGACGTCAGGAAATTAGGGACAGAACTCAAGCTGCGAGCTAGCTTGCATGCTAACTTAGTTAGCTAGCGCCGCTAAGCACAATGGGACAGCACATAGCAAGTTTGCATATTGTTTAGTGTTTGAGTTGAATTACAAACCTCCCATTATAGATTCAGGTGGTTGTAAGACTGAGCTGCCCGAATACATCATATTGGCGGAGCAGTGCAGCTCTGCAGAGACAACAACAGAGGAAGGTAGAAAACGGACTACAAGAACCAGGATACAATGCTAAATAAACACGGGACACACACACACGATTTTCCGTTTGTTTCTGAGGCGAAGTCCCTCCCCTTCCGGGGACCTCCATTGGACCTTGGCTGAAATCGAAGGTTGCGGTCGGATAATCCAAAAATCAGCTCCTAAATTCTAACCCTATCGTCTATTCCTTGACCTCTGAGTGAAGCGTCACGGGGTTAAGGAGTAGTGGACAGGAGAATTCAAAAGGATTTAGGAGAAGAGACTGCGGGGCTGCAGTCGGATAGTTTAAAAATCAGCTCCTAAATTCTAACCCTATCGTCTATTCCTTGACCGCTGAGTGAAACGTCACGGGGTTAAGGGATAGTGGATAGGAGAATTAAAAAGGACTTAGGAGAAGAGACTGCGGTACTTTAGAGAATCCGAATGCACTTTCACTATCCGACGTGTTTTTGATGCGCCAGCGGACGTCATTGTGTGCGTCTGCTGCTGTGGGGAAACTATGGAAACAGTTTTCTATACAGCGGACTACAACATGGATGTTTAATAAGAACGAGGGACTACTGTAAACTTATATAGAGACTCTGCACCGTGCTCTGATGCTGCTGCTTTGCTTTATGAACGGGGACAACAGTGAAACATATTCTTCATGACCAAAGTTGGAATTGAAATAAAAAAGGAAAGTGAAACTTATGCTCGTCACCCTCTCCCTCCGGTTCACATTAATACAAATGATCCCAATACGTATGATTGTATGAACTAAAGATCTTAAAATCAATACAGATGTATTTATTATAAACGTTAGTCCTTAACATCTATCACTGTGTATATCACCATTCAAACATCTTTTAAAAGTTGAACAAACCCCACACAGCTCAGTGAAGACTGAAATGTTGACTTTATTTGATCATTTCAGTAAAAACTAACGTTCATATTTCTCTCTTTGATTATAATACTGATGAACGTTCAAAACAAAGCACTTTGGCAACTTACCACCTATGTTTTAAAAAGCTTAATAAGCACCGTAACTTTCATGATATAATTTCTCCGTCATAATCGTTTTTTTCCGTGAACGGCCGACTGTTGAGTGACGGCAAATGCTGCGGCTGCAAGGCATTGTGGGGCAGCATTTTCGCTTCTCCTGTCAGTTAAGGAGGTCCAGTGGTTCCTAAGCTAAAGGAGGTTATAAAGGAAGTTTGAAACCTCCTTTCCTATCATTCTCATCATTCTAGAGAATTCGAACGGCACTTATCATGGCTGCCACTGAGGGACTTCCGGGTCATTTCACTCCTTTAGGAAGGTTCCTAAGCTAAATGGACTATTCGACTTCAGCCCGGTACTTTAGAGAATCCGAATGCACTTTCACTATCCGACGTGTTTATGATGCGCCAGCGGACGTCATTGTGTGCGTCTGCTGTTGTGGGGAAACTATGGAAACCACAGTTTTCTATACAGCGGACTACAACATGGATGTTTAATAAGAACGAGGGACTGCTGTGAACTCATCTAGAGACTCTGCTCCGTGCTCTGATGCTGCTGCTTTGCTTTATGAACGTGGACAACAGAGAAACAGATTCTTCATGACCAAAGTTGGAATTGAAATAAAAAAGGAAAGTGAAACTATGCTCGATCCCAATACGTATGAACTATAAAAATATCTTAAAATCAATACAGATGTATTTATTATAAACGTTAGTCCTTAACATCTATCACCATTCAAACATCTTTTAAAATAAATAAAAATGTGCACGTGCGTTCTCTTTCAAATATTGAGCAAGGCAATACAAATATTAAGAAACACATAATAAATGTATTGTTTACTTTAAAAGCTCATAGGCCCTGATCATTTAACAATTGCAAATGTGTAAGATTGATGTGAATGTAAATATTGTAATATTGTTAATTAGTATTCTGGGTGCCGTGGGAGTTTAGAGAACACTTTGTAGGTAAACATTGCAGCATGGAATTTGTTTTCACAGTGGAGTTTTTATTAGTCTTATGAACATGACATGTCACTTTTATCCAAAGCGAATTACATGCTCAATACTGTGGACAATCCCCACAGGAGCACTTTCACTTTTATCGAAAGCGAATTACATACTCAATACTGTGGACAATCCCCACAGGAGCACTTTGGGGTGAAGTGTCTCAGGGACACAACGACATGCTGACTGCAGTGGGGTTTGAACCTGTGACCCCCTGAACCCATCACCAAGGCTCGGCGCACACACTGCGCTACACGCCCCCACATATCATGTACATTGAGACTAACATTGAGAGTTTATACATTATTTATAGAAAATATATATCTACATTGCTGCTGAGCAAATCTAGGTATTGCATTGATCATTATACAATAAGTGCTAATCTCATGAGGGGTTCTTATAAAGTCTGGCTTTTTATAAAGTGAATCATGCAAACAGAATTTATATTCATAACCCACCTACACAAATAATTGAAAATGCAGTTGCTTGACAGCAACAACTCTTTAAACACTCTCTGTTTGATTAAACCAGTAATAATAATCATTTAAAAATGTGCATTCATGTTGAAATTCAGCAGTTCATTTGAACACTACAATACTGTAGTGAAAAACATTATATGTATCATACAAATCATTACAAAAACTGATTGTATTACTTCAGAGAGAGATTTGTATTATATTCATGCAAACAATTATATTTATGCACCTTTAACCTTATTCATCTGGATCCAGACATATTGAGTGTCAAAAATGTGCGACTGTGTGTAGGAAATCCAACCCGTCTTTTCAATTCCTCAAGCTCGGTTTTTTACAAACTGGATTTATTTTCCAATGTAACACACCAGTAAAGTCTTGCCAAGTTAAACTCGGTTATCTAGTAAATTGTTAAAAACCATTAAATACTGAATATTTTTCCGATTCAGTAAGGAGTAAAATAATCCAGTTATTCAAAAGAAAAAAGAAATAAAATAACGATATCAATCTGAGTAGTGTTCTGCTTTACTGTCCTGTAAATCATCTTTTGAAAACCTGAAGTTCATCTTGTGACCCCTAAAGCAGGGCTTCAGGTGGAGATGGACATTGTGCTTTGGACAACTGGGTAAAACTGAGGATTACACTGAGGTGGACTGCTCATGTTGTTAGTTCTGACAAAGCAGTCCTTTCAGAAATGAACCTAAAGTTTTTTCTTTAAGGCCACAAAGACCAGATCAGAGCCTGAAGCCGTGGCTCACACTCAGACAGACTGTGGAACCACAGCAGTGAACCTGTCACCAACAAGAACCATAATAAAGCTGCTGTGTACCACGCTGTCTGCAGAGTGGTTACTGTCTGTGGGAGCTGCCGCAGTGTGTGGCTGGTGTCATTTCATTCATTTTTATAGCAGAGCAAACATTATAAAGTTTGTAACAATACAATCTTAATAAAACAGACAGTAACCGCGGAGCAATTAAACACAGTTAAGTCTACATGGGTGAGTCTTCAGCTGCTTTTAGACGTCACAGCCCTTAGTGTACAGATACAGCATTTACTGCATGCAAATTCAGTTTTTTTTGTGAGTGTGCAAACAACCTTTACATATTTGCATACTCGAAGTCAAGTGGCCTCTAATTTTTGGGAAGCACTTGGGGAGATTTTTCAACAGCTTAATTGGACAAATACATTTGTGAATTATAGTTGGATTCATGTTGTGCCACGCCTCTTTCTTGCATGCGTATAAAATGTAAACGCTTTTCGTCAAAAATGTTCTGGCGGGAAATGTAGTCAAGCTGACTTGAGTGATTCTTTAGGCTTCTTTGTAGAGAAAATTGAGCTGGATATGTGTGTCAAATGTCAAGTCAATCAGACTAATGGTTTGGGGGGGGGGCGTGGTCCCGCCAAGATCGCAATGATGTGGTTGATTGGAGTCATGTTTTTTTATAAACATTTTCTTGTAATTTCAAATTATTGGTTGTACATATTTCAACACGTTCCAGCTCACAGGAAATGTTGTTCAAGCCCTTGACATTTTTTATTTTACATTATAAACAGATATTTCATAGGTTTCAAACCATCTTTTTATAAAATTCTGAACAATCACAGTATATTGAGTATGTGAATAATGTAAACAGGTCATGGATAATACAAACCTACTCATGGGCTCAGTTGGAGCATTGACAGTTCCTCAGAGCTCTGTCCCCCCCACAGCCCCTCAGCGTGGATCACATAGCAGAGCACAGTTTGAGGGAGCAGCTCTCTGCGTTCGCCTTCTGCCGGATGGACTCTGGATATTAGAAAAACAATAAGAAATTATACACCTTCACACCCAAGGAATTGGACAAGTTAAAACAACTTTACTTATTTTTTACTAAGAATCTTTAGTCTTTATATCATACAGTCAATTGAACAAATAAAAAAAATCTGAAATGGTATTAGCATTTTGGAACATGTGTATAGAGGACGGAACCTGCTAAGTAAATACAAATATATAAATGACTTGATTAATATATACATCTGTCATTAAATGCACTTAAATAAATAAATACAAATATATATTAGTAATACATTTAAGCAAAAATGGATTGGTAAACTGTGATATCATTTGAAATAGTTTTTTAGTTGGCTTATTAATTAAACTTTATTATTTAACTTTTCATAACGTTCAATGTGTTATAAAATGTATGTGATCATTACTTAATACAAATATATTTGTTTCAGTTTTCTTTGATAAATAAATTATTTTACATATCTCCACTGCATTATGCAAATGAGGGTTCTGTCATTAAAAGTGTGTCATAGAGTCATCTTTGGCTTACTGGATGGTTCACTTTAGAGAAACAGCATGGACGACACCTCACATCACACATCTCACAGACTAAGCAGCATATAGAAAAACATGCAGGGCTCTTTTCATGACCGAAAGAAAAAGATTGCGGATACAAGAATCCCCCCTTGGATTCTTGTCCAAGGGGAGCTGATTTCACAATAATAGAAGCCACAGTGCAGTTTGAGGATCTGACCTGCGAGGTCTGTCCGTGAGATCTCCACCAGCCCCTCGTAGAGACCTTTGACCGGGTTCTCCCCCGCCATCACCACGCCGTGGAGCCAGACTAACAGCATCCTGTGGCCGTGCTCTTTGAAGCTTTTCATACCTACAAGTTCGATACAGAATCAGAACACATATCAATACTGAGCAATATTTAAATGTATATTATTTAATAGTCAAACATTTATTTTTTCGCTTTTTTGGTTTAAAGTGAATGTATTATTATTCAGTGAAATTAATTGAGTTAATTAAAGTAATTCTCTACGCTTTTATTTTGAAGGTGGTTTTGGGCACCTGGTAACATGGTGCCCAATTGGAGACAGGTGGAGGTAGGAAACCACGAGGAGAGACTGGGCAAGATTTATAACTGTAGAGTACTGTATGATATTGGATCATCAGAAATAAATGCACAAAAGGATGCTCTTGCCTGGACTTCTCATTTTCCCTGCGTAAGATTTGCCTACTGGTGCCCTAGCAGTTCATTTGTGAGTTATACTTTTATGTTTGATTTCTTTATGATTTTTGCAGCTACAAATACATCTTCAAGATTTAAAAAAGAAAACTAAACCCAAGATGCAAGTTTGAGTACGCTTCTATGTCCTCCTCAAATGTATCTCTCTAATAAAGGCTAAACTGGCCCAAAAAGAGTTGTGTATTCCTTGTATCTAACGTGTGTTTTAATATCTTTCAGCAGTCCACCTGTCCACTGTTGTTCTACAGCCCGTATATGAGCCTCGCTGAAGTCCCAGTGCTGGGCCAGGATTTTCCACTCCCCCCGGCACAGGTGCTTGGTGGCCAGGCTCCACAGGACCGAGCGGAGGTGCTGAGTCTCCTGCTGGTGGTCCTGCTTAAAGCTCAGGGGCCGCCCCACCCAGGAGTCCAACTCCCTGCCCATCTGATCCTGAGGATTTCAGACAAAGTGTACAGATGTGGTTTACTGTACCATTAAAAAAAGCAAAGCTCACTCTGTCTTTTCAAGATGGCCGGATTACTGCTATAGGATGCAAACAAAATGAAGGCTATGAAAAAAATCAACATTTGTTGTTGCTTTGGTGGGGCCTGAACCTTCATACACATCAGAGAAGCCTACAGAGGTATCCTACAGCAGGACAATGTTGGATGTATTTCAGAATATATTACATTATTTATTACATTACATTGCATTTAGCTGATGCTTTTATCCAAAGCGACTTACAATAAGTGCGTTCGACCAACAAAATACAAACTTGAAGAAAACAGAATCATATAAGTACATCAGGTTTCATAGAGCAACAAAATGTCAAGTGCTACTCAACTGGCTTTAGATAAGCCAGCCCTTTATTAGTATATAAGTGCTTTGTTAATAGTTCTATTGCTCGAAGTGGAGTCGAAAGAGATGAGTTTTCAGTCTGCGCCGGAAGGTGTGTAAGCTTTCTGCTGTCCTGATGTCAATGGGGAGCTCATTCCACCATCTTGGAGCCAGGATAGCAAACCTACGTGTTTTTGCTGATGGGAACTTGGGTCCCCTTCGCAGCAAGGGTGCAGCGAGCCGTTTGGTTGATGCAGAGCGGAGTGCACGTGCTGGGGTGTACAGTTTAACCAAGTCCTGGATGTAGGAAGGGCCAGATCCATTCGCAGCATGGTACGCAAGTACCATTGTCTTGAAGTGGATTCTAGCAGTTACCGGAAGCCAGTGGAGGGAGCGGAGGAGCGGAGTGGGTGGTGTGGGAGAATTTAGGAAGGTTGAAGACCAGACGAGCCGCTGCATTCTGGATGAGCTGCAGAGGTCGGATGGCACATGCAGGTAGACCAGCCAGGAGGGAGTTGCAGTAGGCGTGAGATGACGAGAGCCTGGACCAGAACCTGCGTGGCTTTCTGGGTCAGCTGGGGACGCATCCTCCTGATGTTGTAAAGCGTGTATCTGCAGCAGCGGGTTGTAGCAGCGATGTTTGCAGTGAAGGACAGGTTGTTATCTAGGGTCACTCCCAGATTCCTTGCAGTCTGAGTCGGGGAAACAACAGAGGTGCCGATGTTGATTGTTAGGTGGGACAAGAGTGGGACAATCTTTTCCCGGAAGGAAAAGCAGTTCAGTCTTGTCAAGGTTGAGCTTGAGATGATGAGCGGACATCCACTGAGAGATGTCAGCTAAACAAACAGAGATGCGTGCGGCGACCTGGGTCTCTGAGCGGGGAAAGGACAGAATTAATTGGGTGTCGTCAGCGTAGCAGTGGTATGAAAAACCATGCGGGCTAATGACAGATCCGAGCGAGTTTGTGTACAAGGAGAAGAGGAGGGGATCGAGAACAGAGCCCTGAGGGACCCCTGTAGTGAATTGACAAGGGTCAGACTCCGACCCCCTCCAAGTAACCCTGTAGGTACGGTCTTTGAGGTATGAGGTGATGAGGGAAAGTGCAGAGCCTGAAACTCCAAGTTCTTGGAGAGTGTGAAGGAGGATCTGATGATTCACCGTGTCAAATACAAATTAAAAGGTTTTTTGGAACCAGACATTACATTGTAGCTTTGTACAACGCTAAATACAAAAATATTTATGCAACCAACATGTTTAAATGAACCAAAGAACACTGGTAAAAGTATAAATAATTATCCTAAGCCGACAACACAGTGGGACCTGTCGATCACAACATAGCTGCTTTATTGTCTTTATAACAAGCTAAACAGAAGAATTCTTCAAACCACAGATTGAGACAATAAAAACATGATTCAATCTTTACTAAGGTAATACATCAAGTGAGAATTCGAGTCATTTCCTCATAGACTTCTATAAAATCAGATTATTGCCACCAGTGGTTTATGGCCTTTACTTTTCAGAACCGGATGATGCTTCTTGAATGGTAACAAATCTCATGTCACTGCCAATATGAATATTCATACAAAGTTTAGAAAAACTAGAGCTTTGAGCTCCACTGAATGAGAGTCTCGTGGAGAAGCTCAGTTTCCTATGTGTACTTCAGCATTCTGCACATTAGTGACTTTTTAACTTAGTTCCATGTATTTTTTCTGGAGAAAAATACAAATAACAAAGTCAAATGTATCTCCTGTAAAACATTTTTGCAGGACCTGTCAATCATGCATCAAAAGCAACGCCCTATACTGTAGCAGTGTCACATGTTAGATTATTTAACAAACCGAACAATATCAGTTTCTAGAAGAGAAAGTATTTGGATATTGGATCGAGACGATTTCGTCATGTTATTTAATCAAGTTATTCCAGATGGTGTGAGGACACTCACCTTCTCCCATTTATAAAAGCGGTCAGCTTTGATGATCATGTCGACCAGGATGACGTGGTTTCCTCTGGCGGCCACCTCCAGACAGGTCTTCCCCTGCTGGAAATATTATAGATAGCATTATAGTTATACATGTATACCGGTTAGTATGTCAAAGTCAAGTCAAAGTAATAATACAAAAGAGAAATGACCCACAGAACAAAGGTTAACCAGTTCTATTCTTATTTTCATATAAAAACAGTTATGATTTGATGACATGGAAAACAATTCTGCTGGAGTACAGCACTGACTGGGGGGGGAGTATTGTGCTGTGAGGTACCTTGTCAGTCAGATTGAGGTCAACTCCAGAGATGAGCATCATTTCAGCCAGGTCCTGCCAGCCGTGCTCTGCTGCGATGTGCAGCGCAGTCTGCTGTCTCTGAGGAGCACACCACAGATATCAGAGAGTGCTGCACTGTAGCCTCCATGTCGCTCTGAGAACTAGCTCCATGTCTTTGTGAATGTGCACTCATGGATCTCACACATACGGAAAAGGGGTTGTTGTTGTTGTTGTTGAGGTACTTATCCACAGTCACTGTATTGCCTACAGTGAATGGTAGCTGGCACACCCTGACAGCTGGGTAAAGCAGTGCAAATAAAGCTACACTTATATGATATTGATTTTGAATTAGGTGTTAAAATACATGTTGCTGCCCCCCGTGTACAGCAGTACAGAGCTTAGCTTCCATGCACTAACTCCTGTGTGTTTCTCCAAACCAAGGGCGTGCTAATATCCATCAAACACTGACTATGGATCAGTGTGAAGATCCTATTTATTTTATTTTACCTGTTTTATTTGGAAAACATTTCTATGAGTAATATGTCTGTTTTTATCACCTGTGTTTTAACGGCTGTTCGATTGTCCGTGTTGGACCTATTCGTTTCACCTGTTCCCCATCCGCCCTGCGATCACCTGACCTCCTGTAAACCTGCACTTTATGCAATCATTAGTTTCAGCTTTTATTAAAATCCTGGTTTTCTGTGATCCTTGTATGCCATGTGGAAGTTCTGTTCGTCTTGACCTGCCTGGATCCCCAACACTTTGGGTATTTTCTGTTTAACTTCCTGTCTCCAGCGTTTGGGTTCACCCTGCTCCACTTCCCATGAAATCTGTTAACTTCATACAACCTCCCTCATAATATCCAGACCCTCCCTTTAACATGCACGGGTCAGAGTCAGCAGTGTGTACCCACACGGTCAGCGAGGTCCAGGTCACAGTCAGCGCCTATGAGCAGCCGCAGAACCTCTGCATGGTGGTGGAACACAGCGAGGTGCAGAGCTGTGTTGTGTTGCTGTTCCAAACACAAAGAAAGATCCTTTAAATGGATATGCATACACAGTTTGATCCTGATAATAAACATGTCAACACAGAGGACCCACCATGGCCTGCAACCAAGTTTTTGGTGTCAGAATAGGTGATTTTATGTCAAGTACTCTTGCCAATATACATGTTTCCCTATTTAGTCATTATTCTTTAGACATATGGGAACCTTAGAAGCAAAAAATATATTTTGTCTTTTGATATTATCGACTCAAATTCTCCATCTCACTCTAGAACTGTTTTGCGTTTCGAAAGTCAACAATACACCGGCTGAACACAATAAGAATACCTTGAATATCTGGAATATCCTTTTAGCCAAATCATTTTTATTTAATAATTTTAAATATCTAAAAGAGTACACTTAAATATATATATATATATATTATAATAAATAAAGCATTGCCATTATCATTTTTTAATGATAGGGTTAGATGTTGTTGTAGCAAATTAGGCGATGGTGGTGCAGTTTGTCTGTGTAGCTTTATGTTCATCCATCTAGTGTCCCCCAGTGGAATCTGAGGGGGAGAGATGTTTATATAAAGGGGGCCCCCCCCGGGTAGCAGAATGCAATGCTCTCTGCCACAGTGTGATGGTGATACGGCCACTGGGGGTAATAACCCTGCCGGTGATGCTAGTGGTTGCTGCATGTTCTCCCCCCCACTGAACAGAGAAGCACGTCACATGGCACAGTCATACAGACAGACATGTGAGTGCTTGTGTGTATGTAATATATATGTAATATCACTCTAACATGTATATAGAAGATATATGACACTACTACTTTACATCCAAGCATTTGTAAAGCTTTACAAAGTACTGTAACGTTCACAGGAAGGAGTCGAGAGGCAAGCTTCAAGTTACTAGGCTTTAATAACTGACTTCTACACAGATGATTACGGATGGGTATAGCTTGAGGCTCAACCTCACACACACTGACACTGACTTCTAACACAGCACCTATATAACACATTGTACACGTCACACTTCCCGCCCTCCCCCGTCTGCTCACCCAACCACAGGCCCGCACCTCAGTCAGCATCCCGTGCAGCTCCATGATTGGCAGAGAGACGGGGGATTCCTGAGTGACACCCTCAACAGCCTATACCAGGGTCGCTACACTACACCCCCACTACAAAATTCCTCGCCCACGAGGAACAACAAAAAAAATTCAGCACAAACACTATAATTACTCCCGTACATTGACTAGGAAGGTCTGGGTGGACTACCATCCCTTCCAATGAGACCAGGGCGCATTCTTGCCCTCTACAGGAACCGAGGGGTCTCACTCTACTTTACTACCAAACAAAGTCTCTGAAACGACCCGGGGGTCGTACCTGCCTTCTCGGCAGGGGAACTGGGGTCAGGAGGACAGGGGTGGCCGGTTCTGGCCCAGGCGGCGAAACAATGAGGGGACACTCAGTCCCTGATGGGGGACTGCTACTCTGTTCGCCGGGGGACCTGAGTGGGGGTGTCGAGGGAACGGCTGTGGGCCCCGATGTTCCTTGGGGTTCAGCCTGTGGAGAAGCGACTCCTCTGTACGGAGCCAACCTGTCTCTGTGGAGCACCACTTTTCTCCCCTTTGGGGGAAGCTGCACCCTGTAGACCACTTCCCCCACCCTCTCCAGTACTCTGCAGGGACCAACCCACTGACTGTCCAGTTTTGGGCACCGCCCTTTCTTCCGTTGTGGGCTGTAGACCCAAACCAACTCCCCGGCCCTGAAATGCTGCCCTCTTGTCCTGGTGTCGTAGTTCCGCTTCTGTCTCACCCCAGCACTTTTCTGCTGATCGCGGGCAAAAGCGTGAGCGGAATCAAGGCGGTCCTGAAGTCTCCTGGCGTACTCAGGCCCTGGAGGCGTGTCCAGGGAATCCGGTGGCTGACCAAACGCCAAAACAGCAGGGGTTCGAAGCTCTCTCCCCAACATGAGGAGGGCAGGAGAACAGGCTGAGGACTCCTGAACTGCAGAACGACATGCCATGAGCACGAGGGGCAGATGCTCGTCCCAGTCGCGCTGATGCTGAGACGTGAGGATGGCCAGCTGCTGTCCCATGGTGCGGTGAAATCTCTCGACTAGTCCGTCGCTCTGAGGTCGCAAGGGGGAGGTGCGTGTTTTGTGCATGCCCAGCTGTGAGCACATGGAGGCGAACACCCGGGACTCGAAATTTCTCCCCTGATCACTGTGCAGGGTCTCCGGCACTCCAAAACGGCTGAACATGCCGGCCACCAAAGCATCTGCGACTGTCTCTGCTTCTTGGTCAGGGAGAGCATACGCCTCTGGCCACTTTGTGAAATAGTCTATGGCCGTGAGAACGTAGCGGTTCCCCCTGTTTGACAAGGGTAGAGGCCCCACCACATCAACCGCTACTCTCTCCATCGGAGCCCCCACGGAAAACTGTTGTAGCGGAGCATGGGAACGACCAGGTGGGCCCTTCCGCGCCATACACAAATCACAGCGGCGACAAAAGTCTTCGACATCCCTCCGACACTGCCCCCAGTAGCAGCCCTGACGAAGGCGCCGGAGAGTCTTAGTGACGCCAAAGTGCCCAGAGCCTGCCGTTCCATGCATGGCCTTGAGTACGACCTCTTGCAGACCCCTCGGGACCACCACTTGCCACCTCTTCTCCCCCGTTGCTGGCTCCTTCCACGCCCGCTGTAGTACGCCCTGACACAGACGTAGAGCCTCAAACTGAGACCACAGCCCCTTGGTTGCTTTGGAGAGCACTGCCACTTCCTCCCACGGTGGCCGATGCTGCGACTCAACCCACTGCAGTACAGGCTGTAGAACGGCGTCCAGCTCCTGCTGTTGCTTCCACTCGGCCACGTCCACTGTCTGGAGCTCCCGGCAGATAACCTCTTCCACTTTCCGCGCTGCCGCACAGACGATGTCCTCCTCCAGCAGCTCCTTTTCCCGAGTCTCTCTCTTCTCGCAGTAGTGGCATCCGCCGGCGGCACACGGGCGGCAGGAGAGAGCGTCTGCATTGGTGTGCCGCACCCCAGCCCGGTGCTCCACCCTGAAGTCGAAAGCTTGGAGCTCTTCTAGCCACCTGGCGACCTGCCCTTCTGGCTCTTTGAACGTCATGAGCCACTGTAATGCAGAGTGATCCGTCCTCACCATGAACGCCTGCCCACATAGGTAGTACTTAAAGTGCCTGATGGACAGCACCACTGCCAAAAGTTCCCTGCGGGTGACGCAGTATCGTCGCTCTGCTTTGTTGAACGCCCGGCTGAAGTATGCCACCACCCGCTCCCCCTCTGTTGTAGTCTGGGAGAGCACTCCGCCCACCCCAACGCCGCTAGCGTCTGTGTCCAGGGTGAACGGCAGCCCGGGGTTGGCTGGGGCGAGAACCGGGGCTTCACTCAAGGCACGCCGAAGGCTGTCAAACGCTGCTTGACATTGCTCAGACCACAGGAAAGCTCTGTCCTTCTGCAGCAGCTGGAACAGGGGTGCGGCAGTGCAAGCAAAACCCCGTACAAACTTTCTGTAGTACGAGGCCAGGCCCAGGAAACTCTTCAGCTGTTTCTGGTTGCGAGGATTTGGCCAGCCTGCGACCGCCTGCACTTTCTCTTGTAGGGTGCCGATGCCCTCACCCCCCACTTTGTGGCCCAGGAAAGTGACCTCTCTCTGCAGGAAATGACACTTGTCTGGATGTAGCTTCAAACCAGCGGCTCTGATCCTCTCCAGCACCACTCTTAGAGATCCCAGGGCCGCCTCAAACGAGCTGCCATGCACCAGGATGTCGTCCAGGTAGACCAAACACTGCTGGCGGGGAATCCCAGACAGCACCCTGTCCATCAACCGCACAAAGGTGGCCGGGGCATTACACAGCCCAAAACTGAGGACCTTGAACTGCCATAGTCCCCGGCCGGTGCAGAAAGCCGTTTTTGGTCTGGCCTCTGGTGCCAGAGGAACTTGGTAATACCCGCTGCGGAGATCCAAGGAAGAGAACCACGACGACCCTGCGACCAGGTCCAGGGACTCATCGATGCGGGGAAGGGGGTATGAGTCCTTCTTGGTGACCCCGTTCACCGGTCTGTAGTCTGAGCACAGCCGCCAGCCACCTGTCTTCTTCGGGACCATGACTACAGGTGCTGCCCACGGGCTGTCGGAGGGCTCGATGATGTCTGCCTGTAGCATGCTCTGCACTGCCTCGTCGCAAGCCTGCCGACGAGCAAGGGGGAGTCGCCGCGGGCGACACTTGATGGGACGCGAGTCCCCGGTATCGATCTCGTGTTCTACCAGGTGCGTTCTGCCCACCTCCTCCTCCTTCATGGCGAAACTGCCCTGGAACTCTAGCAGAATCTGCCCCAATTGCTCCTGCTGCTCGGGATTCAGGCCGCCACAGTTCTTCCTCCACACCTCCAATACTGCAGACTGAGCCTCTTCCACCTCCGCCTGGGGTACCTGAGGGGGGGCTGTTATCTGGTGGCACAGTCCGGGGGTGACCGATGGGGAATTGTCCTGAGCGGCCGTCACCGGGGATACGGAAAAGGGGGGAGGGTTTTCTTCCGTTCCTAGGGTACTCACGGTGGGTGTAGAGGGTCTCCCTGCAGGCTCAGCAGGGTCGTGGATACGGGTCATAGTAATCACCGGCCCCCCCTGGAAACTCACTGTGCCTGCTTGAAGATTCAGGAGGCAGCCAGCCGCCTTCAAAAAGTCCAAACCCAGAATACACGGGTCCTGTACATCCGCTATCCACACGAGGTGCTGCACTTCAACTCCCCCCACCGCCACAGTCAGCATGCCTCTTCCTTTCATAGGCGCCAGCTCTCCTGTGACTGTGCGTAGACGCACCGCTGTCGGCTCAAACATAGTTCCACTGGGCAACACATCTGCTCTCACCAGGGTTACTGTAGAGCCTGTGTCCACCAGTGCAGTGCAGGGCACCCCTTCCACGTCGACCGGGACATAGCAGGACTCCCCACCACCAGCACAGCCCACCGCGACGACATGCTCCCCGCATGTGCTGTCATCTTCTTCAGGAAGCCGTAGAGTCTGGCTCCCCCGGCTGTGCTGTCTGGCTCCTTCCTCGGATGTCTGAGTTGGTGACATTACAGCTGTGGTTTGGTTGAGGAGTCCTCGGGCTTGGTTCCGCATCTTCTCCTTTATGCGGGCCCCCCGTCGTTTCCCTGGGTCCGGTGTGTCTTGGGGCAGTCCCTGGCCAAATGTCCTGGCTGACCACACCCCCAGCAGACCCTGGTACTTGGTCTGCTTGTTGGCTGCAGAGAAACAGCCCTTATCAATTCAGTCATCTCGGTAACCCATGCAGGCTTCTCCTCCTCCCTGCAGCCGGTGCTGCCGGCCCTCCGTTGCTCCTAGCAGCTCCACTCCACACCTTCTCTCTCTCCACAGCCATCTCCAAGGCCGCCTGCAAGGACTGTGGATGCTGCAGCTGTACCTCGACCCTCAAGTCCGCAGGGCGAAGAGCCCTGACGAATTGGTCACGTGCCAGCTCACTCTGCACTCCGGGTGGCATGTGCCCATACGCCCGCCGCGTCATGCTCTCTACGTCGTTAGCCAGCGCACGCAGCGTCTCTCCAAACTCTATACAGCGGTTACTCAACTCGTTCCGGAGCAGCTCTGGTGGGAAACACTGTCCAAACCGCCTCTTCAAAGCCCCCGCTAACGCTTCATAGGTGAGTCGGTCCTCCGGGCTAAGTAGTAGCAGACATGAAAGAGCCTCGTCTGTGAGGCACAAAGCTAGCTGTAGTGCTTTAGTCTCTATTGACCACCCCCCGGCATGTGCAAGCAGTTCAAATTGGGCATGGAAAGCCTCCCAGTCTGCCTTACCCGAGTATTTGGGTGTCTTCACGGACGCGGCGGCTGCTACTGGTTGCTGGGCGCCGCCATTGTTGTTTACATCCCGCTTGGAAATGGCGCTGAAGATGGCGACATTCCCGCGTCTCTAGCCATCTTCACCGTCGACTCTCTCAGGCGCTCTCTCGCCTCCTGTGCACTCCTGAACTCTCCACTCATGTCCTTCGACCACCCGCATGCTCCATCTTCCTCTCCATCACTATTTTCTTGCTTCACTCCCATCTTGCTGAACTTTTCCATCTCCGCTAGCTTACCGGCTAGCTCGTGACGCAGTTACGAACTCCCGTCAGGATAGACGTCCTCCGTTCGAAAAGTCACTTCTGACACCAATGTAACGTTCACAGGAAGGAGTCGAGAGGCAAGCTTCAAGTTACTAGGCTTTAATAACTGACTTCTACACAGATGATTACGGATGGGTATAGCTTGAGGCTCAACCTCACACACACTGACACTGACTTCTAACACAGCACCTATATAACACATTGTACACGTCACACTTCCCGCCCTCCCCCGTCTGCTCACCCAACCACAGGCCCGCACCTCAGTCAGCATCCCGTGCAGCTCCATGATTGGCAGAGAGACGGGGGATTCCTGAGTGACACCCTCAACAGCCTATACCAGGGCTTACAGTACGTAAAGATTAGAAAATGTGATTTAGTCACATTTATTGACGGCTCAGAAACATGGTCGCCTCGGCTCTTCACCTTCTGTATATCAATGCTCGTTGCCATTTATATGACAGCATTTGTATCTTATATTATTGTACACTCACATGTTACATTAATGCACACATCCTATGAACTCATCTTGTAAATGTGTAAACACAGCTCTTTTACAATACTGCACATAAAGGTGTTTATTTTATATTTCACATTATATGATATGTTTTTTTGTTTATTTAAAATGTGTGTAAATATTTATAATATTTTTTTAAAATATGTTTTAGTTGTCCTATTCCTTGGTCTTTTTCTGACAATTTGTGTTACATGTGTTTAAACGCACTTGGCAATAAACCTGTTTCTGATTCTAGAAATTATGACATCAAATACATAGGGTTCATTTCATGACATAAGAAAAAGTCAATTCAAGAGAAAATAAGAATTTTCGAAATAATTCAATAAAAAAAAATGTACAAAGATAAAATAAATGCAAAATAAAAGAGACATTAATACATATAATTATAAGATCAGAACTCAGATAAAGCAGAGTAGGATAGAAAATCTACATCTACTCCATCATACAATCTAATAAATGTGTTGCATCCTTACACTGTCCACAGCGTCTCTGTGGGTCCCTGCCGCCAGCAGCAGACGGGCTTCTCTGTCAGAGCCATGCTGAGCCGCGTAATGAAGGGCAGTCATGTTCTTCTGCAGGCAGGAAAAGGAAGATAGTTTTAGACTGTGGGAAGATTTGAAAAAGTCACAATATGATGTGTTTATTGCAAATGATATATGCCATTGAGTGGACAGAGCGTACATTAGTCAGAGCGTTGGCCTCGCAGCCGGCCTCCAGCAGCAGCCGGACACACTCACAGTGAGCGCCGTCAGAGGCCAGGTGCAGGGCTGTGAGGCCTTCCTGGAACAGAGAGGGAGCGTGTCAGTGCACAGCGCTCCACACTGACTGCAGCTGTTGTGAAGTCAGTCAATTGTTTAATTATTTTATTGAATGTCAACAAATCATGACAACCACTTATGGAAGGCTACCAGAGATAAGCGACAACTTGAAAGAGCCTTTTATGTGCAAGCAGTGAGCCAAACACAAGGTCAGTTTGCCATTCCAGTGATATGATCAGAGAAAAAATAAAACATGAAGCGGGATCCAGTGAGAACACAGCTGACAATGTGGACTAACAACACTGGAAAAACTGAAACGTTGACCTTTATTATTATGTCAACAGATTTCACATAAATGTATTAGGTTAGGTGAATGCAATAATATTAAGTTTAAATAAAAGATTCAACTTAATAGTATTGCTTTTAACTAACCTAATATAGTTTTGTGAAATTCGTTGACATAATACTTTTAAATAAAGTCAATGTTTCAGTGTTTTCAGTGAAAGCAAACTGTCAGCAGGTTAATGGAAAACTACAGGCAGTATTTTCATGAAACTACGTGAAAGGGTGTAGCAAAGGAAAATGAAGTCATGACATTTTTGGAGCCTTTTCAAAACACGGGGCATACACAGTAATTATGTTTTGAGTCAATATGTTGTTAAAATGTTAAGATAGGGAATTTGTGCTGCATTCATGTGGTGTCAAATGTCCCCGACTGGAAGTATTCACATTGGGAAGGAACAACAATTTCGAAAAGCAGAAATCGACGTGTTGTATAACGTTCTGAGCAAAATAATAAAAAAAACTCTCAACATTACAAGACTCACAAACACAGCAAAGTCCAAAGAAGATTTTCAAAATCAGGACATTGGACTGTCCAAGGAGCATGTAAAAGCAGCATCAGCCTAAGTAGAGGTCTGACAGGTACCATTCAAATTGTTATGCATTTTAATATTTTTGTAGCAGATAAGGTTTTAGTCAAATTGATATAATTCTCTTACTTAGCATGAAGCCTCAATACAAAACAGTCATACCAATCCTCCTCCTGTGTGTTTACTAAAGACAGCATCTTGTATTGAGTATAGCTGGGAGTTTATTCTTTATATCAGATGTTTGTTGTCTTAATCTTCTATGAATCCGTAAAGATATTGACACAAATGATGTCAATTATCTCCAATTTGTTGAAATTCTTTACTAAAGTCAAGTCGTCTCTGACCAGGAGGTATTTGGAGAAATATTTCATTAATGTTATACCGTATAGGAGCCAAATTTAAGGTGTACCGGTATGTGTTTTTATTTATAATGTGTTATTTTTTGTGTATTGGTGGTGAGCGTGCACTGGAGTTTGGGCGGAGTAAGTGGTTACCTGCTCAGTGTAGGCGGGACGGAAACTTTCTGTTGACTGCAAGTTTCTACTACAATTTTCTACTGTAAAGTCCTTAACCATCAATTTCATTCGTCATCATATTCAAGGTTATTGGTATTTGGATGTACTGTATTTTTGCTTGTTCCTGCAATAAAAGTTCAAACAAATCGGCACGAGTGAAGCGGTTGTTTGAGCGTGTCAAAGTGTTTCTCTTCCTGTATGGACTGCCATATATTGCTGCAATATTATATGTTTTTAAAAGTTGTTTTTAAAGATTCTAAACTATAGTAACCTTTGTGTGCCCACCAGTAGTGCCTGGACCACAGATCATCAGCAGAGTACTTACAGCTGTGAGGTAAACCACAGTGTAGTATTCCTGCATGATTCATGAAGTGAAACCCTTTGCAGCTCTTAAGTTTTCTTTATTTATATCAAAAGACAGTTTATTCAGTCAATTCATAGAAATTATTATTATATGGGCTATTGCAGGGGTACTCAAATACAAATCTTAAAGGTCCAGTTAGTTTTTTCAATCAAGGTCCATTTATTTCGGTCATTTAAACCTTTAAACAATTGCAACAAGATTCTTAACACGAGGTTGCAAAAACAAAAAATAATCTGTATGCAGCCGTTTTCATTGTTATTGTGTCTGTGCTTGATCCCTCAGAGTCGCAGTGTAAGAGCTGCAGTTATGAATAAAGGCAGCTGCACCCTCTTTCATTCAGCATTCCCATTATTGCTTTATAAATGTCTTGCCCCCTTGTGTGTCCACTGAGGTTCGTCAGGCCCAACACATCTTCAACAAACTCCCCCTTTGCCTCATCATAAAAACTCACAAACACCAGCAACTGAGCATTGTCAGCGGTGTCAGTGGACTCATCCACAGCTAAGGAAAAGCACTGTGCATTTTTTATTCCATCACAAAGCTGATGAATCAAATCACCAGCCAGTGTTTATGTTCTTCTGGTTGCTGTGGAATCTGAGAGGGGGTTTGCTTGATTTGACCTGTTATTTCCTCTTTGTGTTTGCCTTCAACATGGTCTCCATCACTTCAGTCATGCATTCTTTTATACTGCAGTTATTATCCAGTGGAATGTCCTTACCTACTAACCTAGTTCAATCAAAGTGGTTACTTTTGTTTGGCTGGGCAGTGTAGTTTTACACACCGTCTTATTTGACTTTCTCAGGACTTAAAACAGTTTTTTGGGGGCAGACCCCTCAAAGAAAAAAATATATTTACACACGTACGGTCATCATCGTAACAGTTTTGTTATGCTCATCCATGAGCAGAGCATCAAGTTGACATGTCTATTATAGCTGAATGCGGCGATTGCCATTTTGTTCAGCAAAACGCCTCACAAACGTATTAAGATCAAAGCTTTAGTGCGTTTTGGTTCAATGCTGAGTACAGCCGCAAATACCTCATTCCTTCAGTGCTTGGGTCTGAATGCTTCTCGCTTTGCACCGTCCCGTTCAAATGAAATCGCCGCCAATAATATTTCCACGCTCGCGCCAGGACCAGGGGAGGGGTTACATGACGTGCATCTTGTGCTGCATTCACTTGCACTCGGACATTAGAGACTTTCTCTCATAAATGTCCGAGCCACAACTTTTCTTTCAAAACAAAGCTGCCAACTGGGGTGGCAGCTGGGGTGGCAAGGCCTATTTTTAGGGTGTCAGTTGCCACCCCGGTAGGTGAAACTATAGGCTACTAGCTACAGTACAGATGCAACTAGATGAGCTGTTAACTCTCGCTCTGACTCAGACAGGTTGAAAGAGACGAGACACACATTTTTCCCACCGGCATTCCGCGAAGACCCGCCCTACTGTGCCTCTGATTCGCAGACTGTTGGTGGGCGGAGTCCGGACTTTGAGGATGCCTGGGCTATTACATTACATTGCATTTAGCTGACGCTTTTATTCAAAGCGACTTACAATAAGTGCGTTCGACCAACAAAATACAAACTTGAAGAAAACAGAATCATATAAGTACATCAGGCTTCATAGAGCAAAAACATTTCAAATGCTACTCAACTGGCTTTAGGTAAGCCAGCCCTTTATTAGTATATAAGTGCTTTGTTAATAGTTCTATCACTTGAAGTGGAGTCGAAAGAGATGAGTTTTCAGTCTGCGCCGGAAGGTGTGTAAGCTATCTGCCGTCCTGATGTCAATGGGAGCTCATTCCACCATCTTGGAGCCAGGATAGCAAACCCACGTGTTTCTGCTGATGGGAACTTGGGTCCCCCTCGAGGGTGCAGCGAGTCGTTTGGCTGATGCAGAGCGTAGTGCACGTGCTGGGGTGTACAGTTTAACCATGTCCTGGATGTAGGAAGGGCCAGATCCATTCGCAGCATGGTACGCAAGTACCAGTGTCTTGAAGTGGATTCTAACAGTTATCGGAAGCCAGTGGAGGGAGCGGAGGAGCGGCGTGGTGTGGGAGAATTCAGGAAGGTTGAAGACCAGACGAGCCGCTGCATTCTGGATGAGCTGCAGAGGTCGGATGGCACATGCAGGTAGACCAGCCAGGAGGGAGTTGCAGTAGTCTAGGCGTGAGGTGACGAGAGCCTGGACCAGAACCTGCGTGGCTTTCTGGGTCAGCTGGGGACGCATCCTCCTGATGTTGTAAAGCGTGTATCTGCAGCAGCGGGTTGTAGCAGCGATGTTTGCAGTGAAGGACAGGTTGTTATCTAGGGTCACTCCCAGATTCCTTGCAGTCTGAGTCGGGGAAACAACAGAGGTGCCGATGTTGATTGTTAGGTCAAGAGTGGGACAATCTTTTCCCGGAAGGAAAAGCAGTTCAGTCTTATCAAGGTTGTGCTTGAGGTGGTGAGCAGACATCCACTGAGAGATGTCAGCTAGACAAGCAGAGATGCGCGCGACGACCTGCGTCTCTGAGCGGGGAAAGGACAGGATTCATTGGGTGTCGTCAGCGTAGCAGTGGTATGAAAAACCATGCGGGCTAATGAATGATCCGAGCGAGTTTGTGTACAAGTAGAAGAGGAGGGGACAAAGAACAGAGCCCTGAGGGACCCCTGTAGTTAATTGACAAGGGTCGGACTCGGACCCTCTCCAAGTAACCCTGTAGGTGCGGTCTTTGAGGTATGAGGTGAGGAGGGAAAGTGCAGAGCCTGAAACTCCAAGTTCTTGGAGAGTGTGAAGGAGGATCTGATGGTTCACCGTGTCGAATGCAGCAGACAGGTCCAACAGGATGATGACAGAGGAGAGGGAGGCTGCTTTAGCAGTGTGCAGTTCCTCAGTGACAGCAAGGAGGGCAGTTTCTGTGGAGTGACCTGCCTTGAAACCAGACTGGTGCGGATCCAGAAGGTTGTTCTGATGGAGATAGCAGGAGAGTTGTCTAAAGACAGCGCGTTCAAGTGTTTTAGACAGGAACGGGAGGAGAGAGACAGGCCTGTAGTTTATAACATCAGACGGGTTGAGAGTGGGTTTCTTCAGGAGAGGGTTTACTCTTGCCTCCTTGAGACTGTTTGGAAAGTGACCAGAAGTTAGAGAAGTGTTGATGAAATGGGTGAGAAACGGTAGAATATCAGGAGCGATAGTCTGAAGGAGGTTTGAAGGGATAGGGTCCAGAGGACAGGTGGTAGGGCGGGCAGAGGTAATGAGGGTGAGAACCTCACTTGGAGAGAGAGGGGAAAAGGAGGTTAGTGTGTGGGTGAAAGGAGGGTCTGGTGACCCAGCGGTGAGTAGAGGTGAGTACCATCAACCTTTTTTTCAAAGTGGTTAACAATGTCGCTTGACAGAAGGTAGGAGGGGGAAGGGGCTTAGGGGGGTCCAAGAGGGTGGAGAAGATGGAAAATATTACTCACAATAAGAACTTTTGGTACTTTAAGTATATTTTGATGCCAATACTTTTGTACTGACTCAAGTAAGATTTTGTATGCAGGACTTTTACCTGTAACCATGGGCGTAGGAAGCATCCTTAATGTAGGGGGGACAAAAAAAACAAATACATTTCCTGTATTCTGGTGCATTTTAACAGGTGGTTTGATACTTTTATGTGGCTATAGTAGCATGAGGAAAATGATGGGTACATTTTGTAATTTCATCCAGTAGTAAAGAAAGGAAACAAACATATGTGAAACATATTAATTCAGAGCTGTCTTTGAATTAATAAAAAGCAGTTTAAATGCCCATTTTTTGTACATTTATATACAACAATAAATATTTGTGAGTGCATTGAGAGATATTGTTGTGGACAGTCATTTAGAGACTGATCTGACTCCATACCGATGTTAAGTTCACCTAGGAATGGTATCATTGACTTAAATGTTCAAATAAATGTTGCTCTTCAGTCTATATTGGTCATATGATGCCCCTTGACTGAAATGCTTCCTGTTCAATATCCCACTGATTTCCTTAACACTCTGGGATGAGAGTTCACATCACAATTTACTCTAAACTGTCATTTCCCTTTCATCACTCACCTCAGCACACCTCTCTCCACTGTCCCTGTGTTCTGCCTCTGACTCTCTCTCAAGCGCCTAGGTGTCAAGAGAGGTGGTGGAGTGATCATTATGTATTGAGCAGTATACTCTTTCACATTGAATCATAACAAGTCATACTGAATGTAAATACAACTGACTCTAAAGTAAGTCCCAGTCTGTGACATTGGACATGTTGAAGACTCAAAGCCCCAAGCAGTAGGTAGAATATTAGCTGTCTATGTAATGTGCACAGAAAATAAACAGTTAACTGAATACTGGGATGGAAATGGCCTATAAGCACTCAGTAAAACATAAACACACACAAAAAGCTTCTGAATGATAAGAAGTATAATCAAAACATAATGCACATTACCATTTTGAGAGAGAGTACGAAGTTAAAGAACTCAGAAAATAATCTCTTATCGAACTGAGGCTCCAGTAAAACACACTGACTGCGTCTCTACAGGACATCATGGTGTTTCCATGAGCACAGAGAGATGGGGTTATTCATGTTCCCTGTTTACATGATAAATACTAGTGTAACGTCCGAGGTGTTAAGGCTTCAAAGATACTTCTGTGTAACAAAAACTCAGGAACTTAGTACTTTTTGGAGCGTCCCAGATACCGCCTCCGTTTATTATTGTACAGTCACACCACGCTCTCCTTCACCACACCAGGACAGACATGCTCACAACACATGACCTCTCAACCCAATGCTTACACTAGTAACCTGGCATTTCGATGCCTTTTCTCATCCAAACTATTCACTATGTGTATCTCCATCATGACATAAAGACGAAACTCCTCTCCAGAAGTGAGACGCCACGCCGCCATCACTGTTAACTGATGAACTGCTACCAGCTGAAGACTTACTTTCCTCTTCTTTAAAATGTTCCTATGTCCATGTTGTCTGGGGGAGAAAACATATCAAACCAAGAGATCGTCAGCTTTGATTTTCGCTGTATTAACAATGTCCTGAACACTTGGTGTGTGTGCCTTACCTCCGCTACCGGCATCGCTTCATACAACAGGTCTGAGCTCCTTGAACATGCGCGCGCTATGTGAGAATCTGCCTTGGTGCAAAGCAGCAGTGAAAACATGGTACGGAGTTTCATTGATTTGGGCATTCTCTCAATCAGCAAGTGGAATGGATTTGATAGTGAAGCACTGACACAGCGCTCTACAGAGTGCGGCGAGTGGAGAGACCGATTCACGGACTTTCCACATGGTAGAAGTGGGGGGGTCGAAACTAATCATTTGAAAAAGTGGGGGGGGACTTGTCCCACCCTCATATAATGGCTGCGACGCCCATGCCTGTAACAGAGTATTTTTTATACTGTAGTATTTCTACTTTTACCAGAAAATATACAAAAAGTATTTGTTTTAAATGGAGAGGATGAGCAACATCCAACAAGAAAGAATAATTAGACAGTATGAAGATGTCAGTTAACCTGTTTCGCTGATGTTTGTGTTGACTTTTGATTGTATTTCATGTTACTGTAAGTAAGTAAGTATAAAGTATAAAAATATCTGAGTACTTCTTTCACCTCTGCTGTTTACTAACAACACAAGCTGACGATATTTTATAAACTCTGTCAAATTAAAAACTAAGGTTGAAAAAAATCAGACATCTCCCAATCACACAAGTGAGGCCGCTCCACTCACTTTGTTCCTCTCGTCCACGTCCACCCCCATCTCCACCATCTTCTGCAGGATGTGTGTGTGCCCGCTCCGTGCTGCGAGGTGCATGGCAGTGTTCTCTTCCTGTAGTCCAGACATAACACATTACAGCAGAGAGCCATTCCACTTCCTCTTCACACACAGTGTAAACACCATCACACATCCAGAGGGCTGATTACTGCTTTGTAGTAGAAACCAAAAAAGTGAAGTAAACCGTTTCTATACACACCAACTCAGCCGTTTGTTCTTTTCTTTTAAGTTTCAGTCATGTTTGCATTCATACTACTACCGCAAAAGCTGGATTTTTTAACAATAACTTACCAAATCATCATTTTTTCTTCTTCTGCTGAGCTACAACAGTTTTTACAGTTTTAACACCTGGTGAGAATCACTAAACTGTAGGATTAAATCAAGAGGTTCTCAATGTTTGCAAAGGTCAGAATATCTGTCAGTAAAGAGTATCGGTCCAACACACACATTATTTTTCACAGAAAGTGGGGTTTTATGGGATTAGTTTTGTATCATAAAGATAAAGCAACACTTTCTCAGAATAAAGCAAATCTATGAGTTTAAAAGAAGAAAAACTGAGTCAAGCAAAATAAAATAAATTTCAAAAATAAAACTATAAGTTGCAAACAAATCATTTGTGTAATCATGTAAACTATGTCTTTTTTTCTTTGTTTTAACATAGGTTTTTGTTTGCAGTTCTTGTTTCTTCTTTCTCAATGATCAGACTTTTGCTCTCGCTGCAGCTCTCTCATTTACGCTCCTTCATTTTTTGTTTGAGATTCTGACACAAACCTCCCAGGAGGGCGGGACTTTCAGGGGTGCGTCCCCATTGGCTACCAAGTTTTTGAGTGACAGCCCAGTCCTCCAGCGATTGAACAGTGCAGGCAGCTGCGGTGCGTGGATAGAACAACCCCAGAAGAACCAGCATTTCAGTTATTATAATAGGCCTACTATAAGTGAAAATATATGCAAGTATTGATCATTTGTGTTGTTTGTGCTGTACTATACGGTCTGTTTCTTTATTGTGTTAAGTGAGAAGTAAAGCTGTGCTATGAAAGTTAGCATTTGCTACCTTTAGATCAGGGGTCTCAAACTCAAGGCCCGGGGGCCAAATCCGGCCCGCGACTTCATTTTATGTGGCCCCGCAAGAGCTTGCAAAGAATATAATATGTTTATTATACGGTTACATGCCACTTTACAGAAGCAGGTTGCCCATAAACTACATGTCCCACAATGCATCACGTTTTGTGACACGCACACTGAAGAGACTTGCCATTATTTGCCCTGGACTTCTGCTTTCAGACGTAGTTAATTACTAAGTTATTATCCTATCCTACTAATCCAATTCAGAGGCGATAATGTAATGTAATACATTATTTTATATATATATTATATAGTTACAACCGGCCCTTTGAGTGCAACCTTTATGCAAATGTGGCCCGCGATGAAATTGAGTTTGACACCCCTGCTTTAGATCCATAACAATGCAAGCTAAGTAGCCTAACAGTTAGCTACATAGCTAGCAGTGAGTGAGTGTTCAGACACCGTCGCACACACTCAAACGGACTCGTGTGCCTGACTACGTAAGCAACCTTCCGACGTGAATCCTACGCACGGCGTTATAAATGAGGCCCCTGCACCAGCTTCATCCACGCTGGGCGTTGCTGTTATCACTGGCTCAGTGTCATTTCATTTGACCAAATGTCTTTACATTTAATAGATGTTATTATTATCCACCTTTTTGTTTTATGTCCTTTTATTTAAAACATTCTTTGAGACTTCTTCTTCTGGTTCAAATTTCAATAAATGTAATTTGTATAATCACTCTTTTGTGTTTATTCTACATGAAAATGTTAGAGATTCCATTCACATCTGTTGATTATTCAGATCTTCCTCAGGCTAGGAATAGTATGTCGAGTTTTTAATGCTAAATGTGTATCATTTTCTCACAGGATACAGAACGAGACAACACATTGTGTGTGAATGCTTCAGCTCTTCAGACCAACATAGTGAGATGTGAGCATGTTCCTAATTGTGTTGGTATGCAGCCTAGGTCTGCTCTGTTTCATAAAGCAAATCTGCCACTTTTATATTGCAGAATTAAAGCAGTCTTTAATTGTTTGTCCTAAACATAGCAATGTATGCTTTTGAAATAAATGTAACATGTCTTTGAAAAAATAATAGTATACAGTTTATATTGTGTATCACCTTTAGCTTGAAAATACATAGATTTCCTTTTTTTAATCTATAAAATAAGTAGACGGACACTTTATCAATCCCAAATTGGGAAATGATTTAACAGCAGCAGTGTGTTCAGGTATTAAAATATTTAAAGTTGGAATAAAGTATAAACTACACAACACAAGTGTAATGCACAGCAATCCATAAAATGAGTCCGATATGTTCATGAAGACTCCTCAGGAGACACTGACACTCACGGGGCCGAGTGGACTCCGGAGTTTGCTGCATGAGTTGCACTGTATGATCTGTGGTGTAGTGGGCTGTCACTCAAAAACTGAGTAGTCAATGAGGACGCACCCCTGAAAGTCCCGCCCACCTGGGACGTTTGTGTCAGAATCGAAAACAAAAAAATGCAGCTGCACCGAGAGCAAAAGTCTGATCATTGAGAAAGAAGAAACAAGAACTGCAAACAAAAACCTGTTAAAACAAAGAAAAAAGACTTATAGTTTACATGATTACACAAATGATTTGTTTGCAACTTATAGTTTTGAAATTTATTTTATTTTGCTAGACTCAGTTTTTTTTCTTTTGAATTCATAGTTTTGCTTTATTCTGAGAAAGTGTTGCTTTATCTTTAAGATACAAAACTAATCCCATACGGTTTGGACACACCCGCCGGTAGATTTAAAGAGGACATACTCTCTCTCGCTCTTCATTGTTCTCATACTGCCTGTGCTGCAGCACCTCTTTTCACCCTCTGTCTGAAACCAGAGCCCAGTCTGATCTGATTGGTTAGCTGGCCATCTCTGTTGTGATTGGTCAACTGCTTAGAGATGTCCCGTCCCTTAGCCTATCACGTACCATGTGCTAGCAATTAGAACGGCGAGTGTTACTATGTACCTGAAGTAAACAAAGGAGTCCTGTTTCAGGCCTTTGCAGACTATTTACATGCACAGGAAAAAACGTAACACACTAGAGGAAAGGGAAACCCTGAAAAGCAGAATAGGGCCTTTCACATTTTATTTTGAAAGACACTTTTCATGATATCACAGTAAAAAGTAGCATGACTTTTTTTTATAAATATTGGCTACATAAATTAGACATTAGATAAAAAAAAAACTGGTGGCATTTGTATGTGCTACACAGTACACGTCACTAGTGACCGTGGCATTTCTCTCACTCAGCTCCTCAGTGAAGACTGGCATTGGGATACTTAAAGCTGCTGGAGCAAACATGAAGCTGGCAGTATACACAGGATATGACGTCAGAACACATCCTGCTGTATGCGGTCTGTTTACAGAAGCCTTTAAATCATGAATGATGGATGCACTCCAGCTCACTTTAGATTAGCTGAGGTGCGGTTTTGGAAACGCAACAAATAAATATTGGATCTCTTAACGATTGAACAGTGTTAGCCTTTGCTTAAGTACAATTAGACAACAAATAAATTACCTTCTCCACTTTTCCATCAAATATGGACATGACCAAGATTATTTGTGTGCATCTCTATTGCACTTACATTAACAGCAGTGTTTCCCTGACATATACCGAGAGCCATTTCATTTACTGTTTGGTTGTGTGGACTCATTTTATTCATATTTACTATTTTGGATACTTCAATGTGTTTTTGACATCCCAAGTTCAATGTCTGTGCTGCTCTCTGTAAAGGGAACATTGCATTACTATGCTTTTATTTGATCATTATAACATTTGCATTAAATAGTTTAAAAATGACAATAATATATATAATAATATCGTAATTACTTATGGGACAATGAAAGTAGTTATGGTGACAGGCTTGCTATAATTACTGACTTGATGCGTGTGTGTGTGTGTGTGTGTGTGTGTGTGTGTGTGTGTGTGTGTGTGTGTGTGTGTGTGTGTGTGTGTGTGTGTGTGTGTGTGTGTGTGTGTGTGTGTGTGACTATACCTTGTCCTTCAGACCTTGTGTGCAGCCCATTCCAATCAGAAACTCCACCACCTCAAATTGTCCATGTTCAGCTGCCAGGTGAAGCGTAGTCTTCCCTGACTGATGAGAGACAGACATTATCAACACATATAGTGTATACACATAGTGTTTAAAGGAGACCTATCATGCTATATTTGAATAATGTATTGTAGGGCCATACCTATATAAAAAGGTATATTTATAAGTTTTCTTTTTCAAAATATCAAACGGATCATGCATTTTAGCCATGCCTCATTTCGCTCTATTTTGCTCTCCTCCACCCTGTCTTTGCATGAGCTGCAGCTGACCACGCCCCCCTGCAAAGGAGGGGCCCAGTTACGAGCGTCATGTTACCATGCTGTTACCATGCTGTTACCATGCCACGGCAACCTCTCAATCCCCTGATTGGTGGAGAGTTGGCCATATAGGCGGAGCTCCTCGTCACTGACGTCAGGCTATTTTCAAATCTGTATCAGATCCGTTGCAGCCCCGTTTTTAGAGATTTGGGTACGGAGGAAAAGAGAGAGGGTTCTGTTTTCTGACACTTGGTGAGTTCCCTGACACACCGGGGACACATATTCATGTATAAAAAGGCGTACAAAAGGTGCAATTTGCATGATAGGTCCCCTTTAAATATAAGGGTTATGTTCCACTCACCTTCATTTGTTGCTGATATTCTGACAACAAACTATTACTCACAGTAAATAGAAAGAAAGATGGGACGGAGACATTTAATATTTCCTGTTTCAGAAAATCAGAGAGCCTAGCCTGCTGATTGGTTAGCTGGTTTGTTCTGTTGTGATTGGTCAACCGCTTGGAGACGTCCCGGCCCTTAGCGTATCACATGCAATGCGTTGGAGCGCTAGCTTATAGAAGCGCAAGTGTTATATAGTGATGGAGCACAGGGATTTAACCTTTACAAACCATTTACATGCACCAAAAGATATAGAACACACTACAGGAGAGCGAACACCCCAAAGCAGAATAGGGCCTCTTTAAAATTGCGTCAGGTTAGGAGGATTCACCTTGTCAACTCGGTCCAGCCGGATGTCCTCCAGGTCCTCCATGATGAACTCCAACACTTTGATGTGGCCTCGCCGGGCAGCACAGTGCAGCATACTGAGACCATCCTAACACACACACACACACACACACACACACACACACACACACACACACACACACACACACACACACACACACACACACACACACACACACACACACACACACACACACACACACACACACACACACACACACACACACACACACACACACACACACACACACACACACACACACACACACACACACACACACACACACACACACACACACACACACACACACACACACACACACACACACACACACACACACACACACACACACACACACACACACACACAGATATAGACGGGTAGATATCACATCTCATAGTTCTGGTGTGGAGTTGATGAAATGAAGCAGCTCTCACTTTGTTCTCACTGTTGAGCTTTGCTCCACAGGACACCAGGATCTGCAGGACCTTAAGGTGACCAAACCAGGAGGCCAGGAGCAGAGCGGTCATGCCAAACTATGGAAACACATTCAGAACTGTCAGCAGAGCTCTGATGGTACAGGTGTAGAAACTAGTGTACTCTCTTCTGGTCATGGTCTGTCTCTGTCCTAATGTGTGGTGGATGTGTTGCCTTGTATTAAAAAGGTTTATTAATGAGTAAGTGCCCTGAACATGTCAAAAGTGGAGTTCCTACATTCTTATTGTGCATCCATTTGCACATGCTCATAACCCTTTACTAAGTGGAACAAGTATGTGAGTTTAAATAAAGTGTGAACATTATTTAGTTTTGTAGTTGTTGGGTTCTACTGAGAGAACACAGCAGCTGGCGTCACACACTGTCCCGTTTGCTACGGGATTGATGTGGCTGTTCCTAAATAACTCTATTTCCATCTATTCAATTCCTTTGTGTGTAATAATAAGACATACATTTTGTGGGTGAAAATGGTAAAGAAGCAGCCAATCATGTATAAGCTCAAATAATCAATTTCAATACATGTTGTATATAGTTTTGGCACTATTGTCACTGAACATGTTCTGTTAGAATGACAAGGGAGTGAAGGCATTACAGAGAATCTTAAGATGATCAACATATGGTTTTGTATTTCTGTACAGACACGTCTTTTACAATTTGTTTCTTATAAAATATTTAATCGCGATTAATCGCATGATTGTCCATAGTTAATCGCGATTAATCGCACATTTTTTATCTGTTCTAAATGTACCTTAGAGGAATATTTTTCAAGTTTTTAATACTCTTATCAACATATGAGTGGACAAATATGCTTTATGCTAATGTTTATTATCATTTGAACAATGACAAATATTCTCATGAATATTAAACACAACAACCTGGAACCTCTCTCATACAATACAAATGGTGTGTGTGTGTGTGTGTGTGTGTGTGTGTGTGTGTGTGTGTGTGTGTGTGTGTGTGTGTGTGTGTGTGTGTGTGTGTGTGTGTGTGTGTGTGTGTGTGTGTGTGTGTGTGTGTGTGTGATCGTTGGAGCTATGTGCAACTCAAGGCATATGCTCGAACGGGAGCTGCCTGGACGCTGCAATCATGTTGCTGCAATCATGAGTGTGCTGACTTCTCGTACTATGTCCCGCTGTCTGGCTTCCTGCATCAAGTAAAGTGCTCGGCGCAGTTGTGTGAATAGCTCGCTCCTCTGTTTTCATTGAAACAGCTCCTTATATCCGTTAGCGCAGCTAGCTAGCACCAGATGCTAACAACAACAATAGCCGCGTTCACACTTCGGTACGGTAATGCACGTAAGGTCTCTCTCTCGCTCGCTCGGGCCACACACACACACACACACACACACACACACACACACACACACACACACACACACACACACACACACACACACACACACACACACACACACACACACACACACACACACACACACACACACACACACACACACACACACACACACACACACACACACACACACACACACACACACACACACAACGCGTTAAAATAATTAGTGGCGTTAATTTTTTTTTGCGTTAACGCGTTATTAACGCGTTAACTTGACAGCCCTAGTAAAAACTTTTATTAACAAACTAAAACGGCAATCATTCTTCGGGGATATATTGTTATTTGTTATGAATGAATGAATTCAGTGTAACTTCTCATTAGGACGTGATTCCAGCCGTATTCACACACCGAGTCCCTCTCGTTCACTTCAGTGTCGTGTTCCAGAAGCATCCGCAGAGCCTGTTCGCTCCCTGCTCCGGCTGCCCAGTGCAGGGCCTTACGGTCAATCTGTCAATACAGAGATATATATATACATATACATATACATATACATACAGTATATCTATGGAGAAACATGGCAGAGAACTCCTGCATCCAACAAACACACTAAAATACTGTTAAAAAATGCAATGAAATTCTACTTACCACCTTAGTAAGGTGGTAAGTAGCCACTAACATCACTAACTAGTGGTTTTGACTAACTACATTTAAAGTACTACTCTTTCATTTTGCACTACTTGTCATTCACCCGAATATTTGCATTTTACTTTATACTTTTACTACACTACATCTCAGATATAAAAATGATATACATATTTATTTTACAGCTTATAGTCTATATATAATATTCATTTATCAATAATTACAATCCAATAATATAGCCTAATACATATTATTCTTAAGTGGGAGGTGCAGAATGAGAACTTCTAAGTACTTTTGCCTAACTACAGTATTTTATTTAAATGTTATTTTATAAGTAAGGCATGAAACCACATAAAGGGCTTTCCTTCAGCAGACTCACGTTGTTTGTGGCCTTGACGTTAACGCCCTTCTTGATGAGTTCCTGCATTGTCCCTGTGTCGTTCCTGCGTGCAGCATCATGGAACTCCTTCTCTGAACACAGCACTGTCAGCAATGAGAGATGAGGAAGGAGCGATGTCAGGAAAGCAACAACATACTGTAGGGTGACTTCTGATGCTTTAATACGATACAATATACTGTCCAGGAGCACTGGATCTGGATGATGTTCACGGACAGTCCCCCTGCTGCATGCTGGACCATTGTGCTGTGTATATATTAGACACACTGTTGAATTTAGCACTATACATCCAGTGGATGACTTCCCAAAACCCTCCACGCAGTGTTCATACACACACATACTTAAAACAACATTAGTCTATGACAGGCCCATGATCATTATTCTAAGATATAAAGACTATGGTTGTCCTCAACTAAACAAATTGTCGACTTACAGCCCAGTGATCGAGTAACTGTGTTTACAGCTAAGCACACACGCTAACATTAATGAAGACTACAAGCTCACTTGTTTACTCAGTTTGAGAGCAGCGTGGAGAAGTCTTCAGCTGGGGTAAACTGGGATGCGCCCAGGGTAAACTGGGATCTGCCCAGGGTAAACTGTGATCTGCCCAGGGTAAACTGTGATCCGCCCAGGTAAAAACGGTATTCTGCAGCACTCATCCAGATAAGATGTGACTGAGTCTTAACTCGTTTTGCAAAGATAGCAGCAGAAATGTCATTGCTGCATGTGCAGGGATATTTAGACTTTAAAATGCTGCTTGCCCTGACAAGAAAAAACCAGCATAGACCAGCATGGTGTTGACCAGCAAAACCAGCATATATGTTGTGTTTTGGTCACTTGTATGCTGGTCTATGCTGGTGACCAGCATAGACCAGCATAGACCAGCATACCAATACACACAAGCACTGGGGAAACACTATTAGGAATCCTCTATTCAAACATAATATTCAGTGTCCATCGACATGAAAAGAACAAAAAGGTTCATGCTGGTCTCAAACCCGACTCCCAACAGCAAAAATCACTCGAGCCCTGCCATTATGAGTGTGCCGCGGATCAATACGACCAGGGACGTGCACAGACATTTCTAGGGGCTCTAAACTGGAAAAAGGGCCTCCCCCCGATAAAAAACACAAGACCTTTTGAAAATTGTAACTTGTTTTTAATGTAAAAGAAACCAAACGATTATTACATCAACTAAATTAAACAGTAATTCACATCTCATAACAAAATAAGCTAAGGCGACTAATTGGATTCGGTAACTTGATTTTAAAAATGAAAATCGGGGACATTTGTTTTGCGGTCCAAATCTCATCAAAAATATCTAATGTTTGTAACTATTAAAAGACAAAATGGGGACAATTCTGTTCTAATGTAGTTTGACCATTGTAACTGCTGTGCAGTCCAGACATACTGATAAAATAGGGCCTCTAACTAATTACCTTAAATAAACTCACTAATTAATTAAACCAGTTCAATATGCATTATTCTTATTCTTATCATTCTTTATGAGCGCAGCCAGTAACGGTAAGGTATCTAATTGCTTATTTATTTAGTATTCCAATACTTAGTAACAGAGATGGTCAAACTAAAGTGGTAGAGACATGGCAGAAATCCTACAATGAAGCAGGACATTGAAGTGGTCTCCCGTGAGAGGGCGATCAAGAAAAGAGAGCGTGCGGCCTCGTTGAGGGAGTTTACAGATGAAAAACACAGAAAGACAGAAGCACAACAACAACAAGTAGGCTATATTTAGGTGTATTTTTGTAAATAACCGACGGTATCAAGAGTGAGTAAAGTCCCCTGGTTTTATACCCTAACCGCCATGAGACAACTCAAAATCGTGGGTTTATCATGTTGATTCGGTCACAACAGAAAAA
Organism: Pseudochaenichthys georgianus; assembly: GCF_902827115.2. Classification (NCBI taxonomy): domain Eukaryota; kingdom Metazoa; phylum Chordata; class Actinopteri; order Perciformes; family Channichthyidae; genus Pseudochaenichthys; species Pseudochaenichthys georgianus. Next base: position 5,925,071 of record NC_047505.1, on the reverse strand, counting down.
AGAAAAACAAACTCTCGCTCTCTCCAGAGGGCACGTCAGCCAAAAAGGCCTAACGGGCCGTTGCCCGGGCAACATTAGCCCGTACCTGTGCACGTCCCTGAATACGACATATTAGATCACCACAGCTGAATTTGCTACATTACCATTGTTAAAAAGTTCCATAAAAATGCGACCCGACCATCATTTATTATGTGAGCGAATGTATGTAGCCTACACTTTAAGCCATATCATATACATATATTATAGTAGGCATTTGCTTAGTAGGCCTAATAGTGACTGAGGTCTGTATCAAGCCTCATTAAGACCCACCAAGATCAGATATCCTAGTTTATCATCCTGCAACCCTGCTGAAAAACCAGCATAGACCAGCATGGTGTTGACCAGCATATGTTGTGTTTTGGTCACTTATGGCGCATTTCCACTGCAGCGGGTAGCCCTGTTGAAGCGTCCTTAATCGTCCTCAAGCGGCCAGGCCAGTTTTTGGTGGCCTTTCCATATAGCCTAGCACCGGCTAGTGGTTACTTTTTCCCTCTTTTTCCGGCCCCATAAAATCGTGATTCTATCAGGCCAGGCCAGGGCTGAACTAGTGATGTCAACACTCTCGCCTGCTGATTGGTCAGAGAGAATCGTCACCAGATCGCGCGCGAGATCATCCCTAGCGTCGCATATATATCTAGAAGCAAGCTTGCAGCATTTTTATACACAGCATTTTTGTAAACGGAGGAGCTACAAAAATGGCAACGTCAAAGAAAAGCACACCGTGGTCGACCGAGGACGACGTTCCTACATCTCATTGGGGATGATAAAATCCAGCGGGAGCTCGACGGAACAACTCAAAATGTGAAGCCGATCGCCCCGCCTACACTGCGTTGCTACCCCAGGTCCTAAACTGTAATGGGAATGCGCCACGGCCTCGGATGGCCAGCGAGGCAGCCCGAAGCAGCCCGAGGCCTGAGCGAGGACGCTTAAACGGGGCTACCCCGCTGCAGTGGAAATGTGCCATTATATATGCTGGTCTATGCTGGTGAACAGCATACCAGCATACATAAGTGCAGTGGCGACTGGTCATTAGGGGCAGGTGGGGCACAGCAGAAAATATTAAAAATAATGATTACAAAAAAATGCAAAAAATAAATTAAAAAATATATAAAATATATTTTAAGATCATGTTTAATCATCTGATTCGTCTGTACATTGCCGTTTTAGTCTGTGTTCTTCTAATTAGTGTCTACAGTGTGTGCCTATTGAGCTGTTTCGAGCCATGTGGGACAAAAACCCGATCCTGCCCCTCCCTCTCCCTGTTTAAGTCAATGGTGACTGTAAAAACTACACTGCGCATGCTCAGAGTATGTCCTATTTAATGTGTGTGGCAAAAAAATAATGACCATTGGGGCATAGTGCTGCCATCCCCACCATAGATATATATAAACACTAGATGGCTCATGGGAGATTTTCCAGCGTAGCTGACCGGCCACCATCTTGCTACAGTCAACAGTTACTCTGATTCGCGTTATGGTAGCTGTGGTAAGGTGAGTGATCTGCACAAAAATACTCTTAACTCGCTGAAATCTTGACTGATTTACAAACGGTTTGGTTTATTATAAACAGTATTAGCATGGCTATGATACAGGATGCTTGGAAATGTTGAAATTGCAGCTTTTCTTTGTGTATGTGGTTGTATTTATTAGCTGGCTAATAACAAGAGGCTGTGAGTGAGACCTAGTATTACAAAGTTCACCCAGCAACTTTACACCAGTGGGAGAGGCAGCACTGCTCTTTCTTTTCAACATAACTTAAGTTACACATGATTTCTTCCAAGTGGTTTGGCTTGTTAAAAACATCTTGCATTATGAATGTGTTGGCTTTGTTTACAGAATTACCTGACTATGCCGGACTTTTGTGCAGCCTACGGATGTTTAATGGCGAATCGCTATCACTGGGAGCATACTGTATATCGCCACCACCTACTATGTATTTATTAAATCTTCATGTTCCATGAGACGCAGCACTATGTTACCCACATATGTTTATGTTTGCTCAGTCTAATAAACCCATAACATGGTTGTGAAAGAATACCAAAGCTGAGGCTGGACGATGATTGATTGTTGGTGTGCCATGTGTCACCGTGTGTCTTATTGGTTTTGTGTTATACTGTATTTTACTGTGTGCAGCTGGTCCTTATCTCCAATACACATTTAAAACAAATAACCTTGAAGCCCCATCTCTCCCCACCTGCTCCTGCTTCCTACACCACACCAAGTTGTTCTTCTTAATAATAATAATACATTTATTTTGGGGGGCCGCCTTTCATAACACCCAAGGACACCTTACAGGGGCATAGGGGCAATATAGGGAACAATTTAAACAGTGGATGTTGTGATATATCAGCCGGGGTGAGACAAGACAAACCACAAATGGACTACAGAAGGACACAAAAGGACACATGGTACAGTTTATATTATTCTTGGTCTTTTTTCAATAACATATTTCAAAGGTTCTGGATTTGTTTACAAATCTAGAAACTAAATACAAAACTAGGATGATATGAAGATCTCATGTCAAAAATAATTGTGATAAATGAGACAGAACTGGCCTGTCTGTGAGCACATTTTATGTTGGTTTGGTTCTTCTGATAAAAGGTGTGAATATCTAAATAATATACCAACATATGCTATTGTCATTAGTTGTGTCCCTGTTCTTCAAGCTAAGGCATTGCTAAATTAACAACTCTTGGCTTACAGAGTGGTAACATGAGACCGATTTTTATATATAAAATATAAATGTATTTTAATTTTATAATTTATTTTAAATATTAACAATATAATAAAATAAATGGAAATATATACACCGGCAAATATTTAATATAAATACCTTGTGTGTGTGCGTATAGCTATTGCTTTATCTGATTAATGTTATTTTTATATGAAAGTCCATGATTATAAGTATGCAGTATCATAACTACATCTTTGATGTTTATAAAAAACCAAACCGTTTGAAAATTGGTTGAAAATTGAGCAAGCTATGGTTATTTAATAAACGTCATTGTGTGCGTCTGCTGCTGTGGGGAAACTATGGAAACCACAGTTCTCTATACAGCGGACTACAACATGGATGTTCAATAAGAACGAGGGACTACTGTGAACTCATCTAGAGACTCTGCACTGTGCTCTGATGCTGCTGCTTTATGCTTTATGAACGTGGACAACAGAGAAACATATTCTTCATGACCAAAGTTGGAATTGAAATAAAAAAGGAAAGTGAAACTTATGCTCGTCACCCTCTCCCTCCGGTCCACATTAATACAAATGATCCCAATACGTATGATTGTATGAACTAAATATCTTAAAATCAATACAAATGTATTTATTATAAACGTTAGTCCTTAACATCTATCTCTGTGTATATCACCATTCAAACATCTTTTAAAAGTTGAACAAACCCCACACAGCTCAGTGAAGACTGTGAAATGTTGACTTTATTTGATCATTTCAGTGAAAACTAACGTTCATATTTCTCTTTTTGATTATAATACTGATGAACGTTCAAAACAAAGCACTTTGGCAACTTACCACCTATGTTTTAAAAAGCTTAATAAGCACCGTAACTTTCATGATATCATTTCTCGGTCATAATCGGTTGTTTCCGTGAACGGCCTACTGTTGAGTGACGGCAAATGCTGCGGCTGCAAGGCATTGTGGGGCAGCATTTTCGCTTCTCCTGTCGGTTAGGGAGGTCCAGTGGTTCCTAAGCTAAAGGAGGTTATAAAGGAAGTTTGAAACCTCCTTTCCTTTCATTCTCATCATTCTAGAGAATTCGAACGGCACTTATCATGGCTGCCACTGAGGGACTTCCAGGTCATTTCACTCCTTTAGGAAGGTTCCTAAGCTAAATGGACTATTCGACTTCAGCCCTGCAGTGAGCGTCCTAAAACCCGGAAGTAAACTGCGCATGGCTTCCCCACATCCATGGGCTTCCCTCGACAAAAAAGCAATGAGATTTCTCCATAGGATTTTAGAAAACAGCTCCAAATAAGTTCTGTGGGATACGTAGCTGTTAGATAAATGCACGTTTTGTTCAGCCGGATAATATCCACATGTCTACCCTACTTTTATAATTTTCGAATCATAAATCTATTGATTAGATTAGATTTATGATAGACTTTTGAAACTACAAGAAGATAAGGAGGACTTTTACAAAAAGTAATAGAGATTTTTGTCCAGAAGGATAGGCAAATGGACTTCATCTTCAAGTCAAGGTAAGACTGCAATTGTATTGAAAATGGGATCTTACTAAGAGAGAACAATTCAATATTTAAATGATAAAATTACATTTTTTGGGTATCCTTCCGTTGAACTGTCTGTTTAAAATTAATTGAAGCATCATACAAAAAAAGCTTTTGAAAATAATATTATATTTTGATTTAGGTCAAAATATAATATTTGTAAACCTGAAGAGTCTCACCAGCCATATATATATATATATATATATATATCTACGTTTTTTGTGCCCCACCACTTTTGTACATATAAAAACGCCACTGCATAAGTGACCAAAACACAACATATGCTGGTTCTGCTGGTATATGCTATTTTTTCAGCAGGGTCCCAGTCACCTCGTTTGTCTTTTTGTAGTCCTCGCTGTACGCGTCCGAATATCGCCATCGTAACCACAACCTCACGTACTGAATGTGCATCAAAGTGTTCCTATCGAGCCAAATATATCAAAAATATGTATGTAAACGAGAGAAGAAGCGATCGAAATACACATTTCGTACGCCCCCTACATCTGCCTGCTGTAAACCAGTTAATTAAAAAAAAACATTTAATCTCGCACACCGAGCCCGCTGTAGGCTAATATTACAGGAAGAACATATCATGAGATTGTTGAGATATTAAGTTAGACAACGGGTCTGTAGGCTATGAAGGTAACAGAACATGTGGTTAAAACGTCTCATAGTTGTATCGGCTGCAAAGTTACATTTAGCGTCCACCGTAATTTTTAACTAAATAATGTATGGTGTAAAACACAGACAGTGTAGTAAACTCTCTGCCTGCTCTGCTCCACACCGACATCCTGCTGCCGACAGATGACAGCTCGCTCCCGCCTCAGAACCCCGCTGCTCCTTCATGTGTCATACTCACAGATATCATCCTCCGACACCAGGTCGTCCTCCATCTTTGAGCTGTTTTAAAGACACCTCCTATGACTCTGGGCTATCACCCCTCCTCTCATTGTACAGCTGTAGTATCTTTACCAGCAGAGAGGAGGCTGGACCCAGTAGAGGTTTCTCAATACTCTAATTTCCCCTCCTCTCTCCTCAGTCCTCCGCTCGCATATCCTGTGGGCGGGACTAAGTCTCGAAGATTGGAGTCGAGGAGGGGAAATTAGAGTATTGAGAAACCTAGTGACTACATCAGTTCTGTCAAGCAACACTCGGTAAAACTGTGAAAATATGACTTCCGGCCAAGACATTCTAAATAAAACGAGTAACTTCTGTCAAGCCAAATAAGAAGAGTTAAACGACAAATAATTGTTTTAATGTTTTAACCATAGACTGTATGGTTTTAACATCCGAGTATGGAAGTGGATTTCACATATTTAATTATGTATTACTACAGTAAGCAGTGTTTTATCTTTGTACAGAAATTCCTTTGACATTCTGTTTTCAGCTCATCCTATTCTACGTATTTTACATGTATTTAGTTTACTTCTTACGCATTTACCTGCATTGTTGCAAAAAATGTTAACTAATACAATACTATTTAAAAACGTGTTTTTATTAAACTGAATAGCATTACATTGGAAACCTTTAGCAGGGTTTTTTCCAAAAGAAAATATATTTTTTACATTTCTTTAATACATATTTCTTATGCTTTCTAGAGCTACAACTGAATTAAAAAGCACACAACATAAACAGATCATTTCCCTTTTTTATTTGGGCCAAAGCAACTTTTATCAAAGAGTACAAAATGATATCTAATGTTAGAAAACATCCTCGCAAATTTGCGTGGAACATCACAGAGTACATTCCACTCATACAATCACATCTGAATGTCAAATTAAACTGTAAAAGGGTTAGTATGAGCCAAAAGTGCTGCTACAAGCTCTTTGTTCTGTGCTATGTACAATATCAGTATACAAACAAACTGGAATCCTTCTATGTTGAGTATCAGTTGTTCCTTTTGCTTCAATCCCATGAAAAGTCTGAAAAGTGGACTTTCAGAAAACTCCTGAGCATCTCATTCCTCCTGAGGAATACATCTTTCCTCATCAACAATAGACAGCATGCTTTATGGAGTATAACGTATGTACAATATATTATTCCATCATCAAAACTGCCAACAAAAATATCTGAAGAAAGGAGTGAAAGCCTCTTGATTCCACAAAGAATAAACTGTAATTGATTATGGCGGTTCTAGACCAATTTGACTGGGGGGGGGCCAGGCTGGAGCCAGTTATTTTCTGAGGAGGGCACAATTAGGGATGCATACCGGTATCCGGTATTACCGAAATACCGGTTACTGGTGGCTACGGTATACCGTACCGAAATCAGATCTGGTTTCGATACTTGAAAAAAAATTAAATCGTTTTTCTTCATATTTTATGTATTTTTCATTGTTTGTTCAATACTAGAAAGGTACAAGTCCCACAAATGAACTGTGATGGGATTTGTTTTCTCTCACCAGTGAAGGCAAATGTTGATTTTAAAGATGAGATTTGTTTGTTTGTGCAATGCCGAGATCTCATGACCTTTATTCTATTATTTATTTGTTCTCTAGTCGAATCTCAGGTTTAACATTAATTATAACGGTCTTTTTGCATTGACAAGATGTGCTATTCACGCGGCACACCTGATGGCGGGTGTAGTAAAAGATATTCCATAATCGTTTTTCTTCATATTTTGTATGCATCTTTCATTGTTTGTTCAGTACTCAAAGGTCCAAGAAGTCCCACAACTGAATTTAATATTCATTTGACATGTTAACTATATCGTAAAGCGCTTCATGGGAGTAATTGTGGGATGATACATTTTCAAAGTATCACGATATGTATTGTTGAGTATCAGTATCGTTCAGTGGTATCGGTATCGTAAAAAAGTCAACGATATGCATCCCTAGGCACAATAAATGCGGGACGAAAAAGACAAAGACAGTATGAAGTAATTGTTTTTTGCAGTGTATATATTTAACATATTTTAACATAATACTCTGTGTGCTGTTTGGGTCTGTGGGACCCGTTTTCAGTGTTTACTAAAAGAAAATGTATGCAATTTAATTATTTGAACCCGCTTTATTTTGGGGTGGACCTCACCTCCTCTAGGGGGGTCCGGGGTCATGCACCCCCGGGAATTTTTTTTTTTAAATGTTGAAGTTAAATGCATCAATCTGGAGCACTTTGAGCACAAAATGAATTTATGGATACAGCTCTCAACACTCATATGAAAGGGAGCTGTATACTTTTCAATACTCCAAACATCTTTAGAATATGATCACAACCAATAACAAATCATTTAAACTTGATTTTTCTTATCTTACCTAGTTAGCTTTCTTTCTTTTTATTTATGCATATTTTACTAATCCCTTTTAAACTGTTGCAAGAACGTGATTGGTCAATATCCATTGTGGGGGGAGGAGGGGTGTTAGATAGATATAGAGTTGTGGTAAGTAGATAGAGTTCGCAAAGATTGAGGTCTCGTTTATGCATAGGGTAGATTATTTTGATTACATTTCCTTTTTTGTGTGTATTTTTTACTTTTTGGATTTGCTTGGCGAGCTACTTATTGAGGGCTTGCGAGCTACCGGTAGCTCGCGATCGACGTGTTGGACACCCCTGCTCTAATGGGTCTGACTAGAAAGACAAATAGCGTTAGTTACGCCTATTCCGTCAGCCAAGAAATCGTTTAATCATAAACTTTTTTCTTTTCTTTTTCAGGGGGGCCACAGGGGGGTCCAAAGTCAGTGTTAGGGGGGCACTGGCCCCCCTGCCCCCCATAGAACCACCCCTGATTATTATTAACACTTTTTTTAGTACTTTTCTTTCATGTTCTTTTCAATGAAAGTACTGTTTTGTTATTATATTATTAATTCTCTGATTAACTTTCAAGTAATTGTTCTTGAAAATGTTATTTGATATTTCATATACAACAACAAAAATACACAGTAGAATGTTAAGCATTACCTGCAGCTGCAGAGAGAGTTAAACTTGAAATAATTGCACATAGTTAATTATGAGCGAAGAGTTGCATGTGCTGCTGCAAAATGAAAGTCAATCAATTGACTGTTCGCTAAACCCTAACTCAGATTACGACAAAAGCACCTTCGCATTTAATTGCCAACAAATGTTGATTTTGCCCACTGAAATGACACTGTCACAGATTTGCTCAGCTAGCTGAACACCCAACTACTAGCTCAAAAAGTTGATCAAAAACACAGCATGGATGTTTTTTACATTACAAGGAACAAGGCTTTATAGCTTGTCAAACGAAACCATAGCTTGTTGGCTTGGGTCGCTAGAGAGCAACATTCATAACGGTTAGCTAACCTCTAATAGCATCCAAGACAGGGATAACAGTAAAAAGTGGAAGTGCTAGATGTAAACTGAGCTTGCTTTTTTAACTCACAAACTAAGGGAGCTAGTTATGCTAAGCTACTTGAAAGACCTTGGAAGTAATGCTAATTTGCGACTATAGGTAGCAGCGTAAGCTAGTTAGCTACGCATCTGTTGTGTCTACAATTCTTCATTTGAGAGCGTTCACACTGACAACTATGGTCAAACGCAGTGCACTATTAGTACCTGGATTGAGTGCTCATAAGGACCAAAAGGTGGACGTGCCTAGATTGAAATCCTTGCTTGGCAAAAATCTCTGAACGTGGTTAAGCATTGAACAAGAATGAAAGGTAGCGAGTCTCTTAAGAGCTTTTGGAAAAGTCTCCCAAGATTCATGCACAATGCATGTATGTACAGTATACACAGTCGAAGTGTTTATAGAAGTATCCAAATTGAGACACAAAAAGGCCAATAATTGCAGCTTACATTACAGCGGGCAAATACACCATGTTATCTATTCCTTACATTTCCGCTCACGTTTTCAGTTTTGGAAAGGAAAAGAAAAAAACTTTTTATATCCAATATTTCTTTTTACGTCAGCCCCTTGCAAACCGTACCGTTTGTGTAGAAATCCAAAGCTTAACAGGCTTGCCGTGCCTATTGCAGATTGCTAAACTATGATTGGACAACCACTGTTCAGAAGAGAGGATTAGCGAATGGTCGATTCGAAAAAGGTCCCAGTCAACCTGCTCTGGCCGACATTTACCAGCTGTTCCTGTTTCTTGAGTCCTTTGCAACTTTCAGTTTATGGACCTCTCTCAGGACGCGGTCAGCCTTCTTCAGCTTCTCCATGGCCTTGGCCAGAAGATCCTCTGGCACTCCATCCCCGTCTGCTCCCCCCTTAGCCTTGGACACTCTGCTCAGGAGATGCTGTGTCTTTTCCATCTCCAGCGCCACTTCAGTCTCAAGTTTCATGAAATCATCACCAGTAGCCGCGTTGCCTCGTGCCACAGCTGTGTGTGCCTGAACACAGACTGACGAGTCAGACAGCAGATCTCCAATGGAGGCGGACCTGGCCTTGGTCGAGGGTGAAAGAGACGGAGGAGGGGGCTCGGAGTGCCGACAGGGAAAGAACTTAGGCTTGACCTGAGGCTTGGGTGGTGCTTTTGTTGGCTTCAAAGTGACGGGAACCTGAATCTCGTCCTCGCTGGCGTCCAACACATCCAGCCCAGGGTTGCTTCCTCTCAACGCGGCGGTGGAAGCTGCCAGTGTGTCTTCGTTGCCAGAGCCTTCGCTGTCATCGTCAGAGTGCTGACCGCTGTCCACAGACTTCTCCTCCGCCTTCTTCTTCTTCTTCTCCCCAGGCAGGTGACAGAGCAGCGGACTCAGGCTGAGGCCACCAGAGAGCGGAGTATTCAAAGAGACGACGACTGAGTGGACCTCAATCTTGGGTGGAGCCTCTACTGCTGCAGGTGAACTGGCAGCGGTATCTGTTTGCAGTGAAGCAGCAGGGTCCTGTCCCTCTTTTGCCTGGGTTACAGTTGTCTTGTCGTCTGCCTGTTGCGAGTTCGGCTGAGCAGGCTTCTTCTTGGGTGTAGGAGGAGGGCTGGATTTCATTCTGAGTTGCTCTTTGGGAATGTGTGGGTCATTTTCAGATACTTTAATGCCATTACTTATTGTCTCCCCTGATTCTTCTTCAAATACCTGCCCGTCTGCGCTGGGACTCCCAGGTTTAGGTGGAGCTTCTTTAGAAATGGGGAGGTCAGTTTCCACAGCTGTTCCTGCCGCCTCCTTCTTATCACTTTCTTCATTCTCCTCATCCTCATCTGTTGTGCCTTCCACCTCTTGGTCTGGCTCTACAGAAGGTTTCTTCTCTTTTGATGGAGGGGTAGGAGGGTGGGACTGTGAGGCCTCTGTTAGGTTGCTAATGGAGCTGCAGGAGCCGGGTTTGTTGGGAGGGGTTGGTGGTGGAACTGTCTTCTTCCTGGCATCAGGAGTCTTTTCAGACATCTGCTCAGCTTTCCCCTCCTCTGTGTCTTCAGGTGAGGCTGTGGGCTTGGCTTCTTTAGATGGAGGCATGGGTGGCTTCAGGACCTAAAAGACATTAAAGGGGACAAATAATATACTTTTATTTTGTGGGTTTTATATGTTCACCCTCTGTCTGAAACACTCAATTTTAGTGCCCGTCTCTTTAAGCCCCCTCTCTTTCTGGCCTTTCTGTATCTGCATTCTAGGTGTTTTATTGATGTAGTATAGAATAGTCTTTCATCTACTATTGTACAGTGGCCACTTGCGGTATTGCAGCATAAAATCAGCAACGATGATCATGATGATCTTTTTGTCTTTCTATTGAAATGTTCTAAGTAGGGCCGGGACTTTAACGCGTTAATTAAGATTAATTAATTACACAAAAATTAACGCGTTAAAAAAATTAACGCATTTTAATCGCACTTATTTTTGCACAGCGGAACGTTTATCACTGGATGAGTTTCAGGCGTACCGATTATACTGGAGCACCAACTAACGTTCATGACTTCAGCATGGGACTTCAAACAACAACAAACCACGGTGAACAATAGTCAAACATGAACGAACAAGCTGATGAGACCGCTTTGGTCGGCCCCCGTGGATGGGAAATTTTGTTTTAAAAAACGGACGGATGGAAGCGTCGACAAGAGCACGGTTGTGTGCAAATGATGCAAAAAATAATTTGCATATCACCGCAGCACATCAAGCCTAAAGTATCACCCAAATGCAAAGCATGTAGCAGCTAGCGTGGACGTTAGCCCGACTCCGAGTGCAAGGAACCACACCCTGACCCAACCCACACTCAACCAGATGACTGGTTTCAGGGCCAGGATAAGTAAGTCCACGTCTGAGAAAATAACCAACTCCCTGGCTCACTGGATTGGGCTCGACATTAAGGACTGCCCGATGGCCCGGGGCCATCTAGTATTTAGCTCGGGCAATGAAGCCTCACCTGCTGGTTGCCAGATCGGGCAATTTATTATGCCAGTATCATGCAGCTCGCGGATCCAGTAATGAGTGACCCGACAGTAAAACTAAACATATCTATAACTCGTTTAGGTAGTTTGAGAGGTAATTAAAATAGCTATGTGTGATATTCTAACCTGAAGTGTGTGTTTTGTTCCGCTCACCGCTGCATGTGATAATGCAGAGCTGCGTGTCAACTCGTCAGCAGCAGCTGATCTCTCTCTCCCGTCAGATTAGACTTCACTCGCGTTTATGTCCATATCGATCAGATCCAGCTAGTGCTAGCTAATGATATGACTACCTGCTTAATAAAAGATAACTACACAATAAGTGTCGCTATGCAACTGGATGAGGCCACAAAGTATAGCGCAGCGTTATGCATTTGTTTACATGCCCACCGGAACCCCGAGGCATTACCAACAGATCAACGCACAATCAACCCATACAGGACATCTCTTTCTCCACATTAAGTGTTGGACATTAGAGTTGACTATTCTTGTCTGTCACATACTCTTCTTGTCTGTCACATAAGTGGCGCAACTGAAGCGGTATTGCTCTAAAGGGAAATTATTTTGACCGAAGATATTTAGATTTGCCAGCTAACGGGAACTCTGACGTGTGCTTCGCGGATGCGCTCGGCTCCTCTCGACTCCGGATGAGGAGGCATTCGTTCGACCAACTTACAGTAGTTAACATTACAAACATTTTTAACAGGGGCCATAATAGTGTAAATAATGTTTGTTTTGGCAGTTATAACTGAATGTAATGTTTTCTACTTTTTTCCATCTGGGAAGGCATTTGCCTTCATCAGATGGAAAATGTTTTGACCAACAACTTAAGTATTTCTTATAGCTATGCAGGGCATGCAAGCGAGCAAACACAAACAAGAACAAACAAACAAGTGAAATGAAGAATAAAATTGAAATTGTACAATATAATATTGTGGTGGTTCATCTTATAATTCAGTCTAGAGAATGCACCAGACAGCATCTAAGACCTGCAAAAATCTAAATTTTCTAGGGGGACGGAGGCCCCCCAAACCCTTCGTGCATCATTTCGTCCGCGTGCATTTTTCAGGGCAATCTCTATTGGGCTCAGGGCCATCTGTAAATTAGTTTAGATGGCACAGGGCCATCTCCCAAAATCCTTAATGTCATGCACTTGGACTGTAGACCACTTGGAGTAAAATCCATGTGAAAATTGCTTCTCACTGCTCTCAGGTCAAATATGTATATTTGATTAAAAATGCGATTAATTTCGATTAATTAATTACAAAGCCTCTAATTAATTAGATTAATTTTTTTAATCGAGTCCCGGCTCTAGTTCTAAGAAACAATCCTGATACACAAAGTTTTGATATCTGATAAACTCTCCTTCAACAGAGAAAAATCTATTTCAAATCTGTGAGTTTTTTAGTCTTAAAGAAATTGCTATTAGAAGAAACACAAATGAGCATATTCAGCAGGCTGCATGACCAGGAAGTAAACCAGGAAGCGAGAAAACCCTTTTGGTATATGCAACAGGTCGAGCAATTGTCATCGGATTAAAAAGTCGCTATCTTTAGGCCTATGCCTAAAGATAGCGACTTTTTAATCCGACATCAAAATCCTACAGTTGTCCTGAAAGTTTGTTTAAAGGCGCAGTTTCTGAAAATGGTGGCTTTCGCATTACTCTGTGGATTTAGCATTATGAGACTTGTTTTAAATTGCACTTAGACCTGCTTTATAATTATTAAAGACATGAAATTGCACTTTTTCCAATGAGGGACATTTAACCTCTATTTACAGACTATTTTATATGAACAGTATTGTATGATGAGGGCATTTAGCAATAAACATACCTTTTTCTCTGAGCCTTCCTGCTTATCTGGCTCATCCTCAGGCGTTGGGTTAGGTTTAGCCTCTTTGGTAGGGGGCATGGGAGGTTTGATGACCTTTTTCTGGGGACTGACCTCAGTCTGAGCCTCATCCTCAGGATCCTCTCTTTTCTCTGCATTTTCACCAGCATTGGACGGAGGAGTCGAGGCTTTGATGGCCTCTCTCGGGGTTTCAGTGCCATCCACACTGGAGTGCTGGGTGCCATTAGGCATCCAGGCATTCTCAAGATCCAGGTCCAACCGCAGGATACCATCAGACGACACATCAGCTACCTAGAGAGGCAAACATACATTTAGCTTAAAAAGATATACCAAAACAATAAACCTTAATTAAAAAAAATAAAAGCTGTTATACAAAAGAAGTGCTGGTTTCTAATACAAGAGAAGGCATTATAATTGTGTCAACTTCCATTGTCAGCAGATAAGAAAGATACAAAAGAGCAAAGCATAGGCAATACGAGTTAAAAAGGACATACAAATAACAATATTTCTGTTAATAAGCAATGGATATAATAATAATTGAAACATAATTGTTCAGACCTACATCAAATTACAGACAGGCCCACTCTATGCTTATCCCATGCAATTGTGTGCAAAAGTTCTGCCGTTATTTTTGTTTCCATGCAGTACTAATATGCCGTTTTCACCTATTCTAAAAACGGTTCATTTTATTTTGGGTTAGGGTTTGGGAATTGCTTAACTTGGGTACGATTGGAAAGCTGAGACCCTTTCATGTTTTATGATGTAAGTCTTCACAGTAGACACTTTATTGTCGTGCCCCACTTTACATATCAGGACAAAATAAAACTTTACTGGAAATATAAAAATAGACTTTATATATATATATATATATATATATATTCAGATATGCTAAATATAATATGTAGTATACTTTATACACCTAGAGAGAAACAGTAAATACTATTAGAAACCCACTAAAAGGTAGGGGAGGTAAGAATGGAGAAACCAGCTCGAGTGCGCTAGAATTTGAAAGTACGTAACCGAAAAAAATCTTCCCCTTCCTTCAGACTTCCTCACAGAGCCCCTCCTCCAACACACACAAACGCGCACATGACCAATGAGGGCACGAGATAAGTTTGTGCCCAGATGGAAGGCTGACAGGCAGGTAGGCCATCCAGTTACTTTAGCCGGGCCGGCTAAGATGATTGGTCGTGCTTTTTACAGCGCTACGGCTTCCACAGATGACATTTTTGTATGTGTTTATTGTCAAAGCATTTAATGTATTCATTGCTATCGGGATGTTAAGAGCATTCCATGGAATATAACAAGTGTTTCTGAAGTGAATTACCTACCCCACCTTTAAGCACAAGAAAAACAAGAAACTCAACACAGAGTCAAATCTGGACTTACTTACGGTAGCATCAGAGCTGACCACACAGTGTCTTATTTCACACACACATGAATGGATTCTCACATTCACACACACACACAAACCTCTTTCATGTGTATCCTGGTCGGTGGCCGTCGGTTACGGTTGCCTTTGGGCCTTGTTCGAGTAACATGCTCTAAATTAATGCTTTCATCAACCGTCACCTGTGAAAACATGAAGCCCAGTCATTCACTACTCATTTCAAACCTTTATTTAACCAGATTGGTCCCATTGAGATCATAGATCTCTTTTTCAAGGGAGACCTGCACTACTGAATCCTTTTGAGCTTTAAATATGCAAGGGAGGTATTTGTAAAATGCAGGTTGAATCTACAAACACAATTAGACACAGTGAAGTACAACAAACAACTTAGTGTGTGTTTGCACTACATGTTTGAAAGAAGATATGGAAGCAAGATAGCCTACACTGTATACACAAATACATATAATAATCATATAATAAATAAATACATATTTTTGTCTGTAGTGTCTCGCCTTAAGAAGTGTTTACCTCATCAAAGATTTTGTTCTTTGCTCGATTAATGCCATCGAGCAAAGCTTTAATCCAGGCCTCCTTGTCCTCTGCATTCTGAGCCTGGAACTTCACATCATGGACCTGTCAGGCACACAGAGCACAGACATGTCAGCTGTCAATACAGAAAATACATGGAAAAATAAGGTTAATAATGCCCATTTTCTCAAAGGTACGTTGACCTCTCACCATGCCCGGCGCCGTGGGAGGGCCAGAGAGGGCCAGGCCCTCCCATTTGACATTCCTGCAATATTCCCCAATAAACAAGTTTTTTATTATTTATAATCTTTTCCCTCTAAACTGTGGGTTTTTCTCCGGAAGTTTTTCCTTGTACGATGTGAGGGTCTAAGGACAGAGGGTCTAAGGACAGAGGGTGTCGTTTTTCTCACACTGATACTCTGAACAATCTGTGCTATTGTATTTGCTGTAAAGTGTCTCTACTGTAGGCTATTTTTATTATATGTACAGCACTTTGGCTCCACCAAAAATCGCTTATAAATGTGCTATATAAATAAAACTTGATTTGATTTGATAAAAATTAAAAAATATATATATTTAATTTTTTTAATTATAAATAAACGGTGACCTTTTATGCTACGATGTATGTGATGTCAGATAGTAACTAAAAAAAAAAATCGCAGGATACGTCAAATAAATTCATGTGTCTGTTGTGATTTGTCCACATTTAGACCAATCACAGCGTCACACTCTGCCGCCTATTCTGGATTTGTTTATTGTGTATTCTGTAGACTCCCATTTCTGTTTGAATTACAAAATGGACATCAGAAATGGTCTTAAAAGGTCTAAGGATTGATTAAAACGAAATAGCGATGAAAGAACTGCAGCTGCTGGCGACCTGCACCTGCCGCAGCAGCAGCGCGCCTTAATGTCACGAGCTGGACCTCGGCAAACCCCGGGCTGAGTTAGCGAGCCTTGACTCATCAAGGCGGCCGCCACCAACGCTGTCCTCCGAGGCACAGCTCCTACCATCACCACCTGCGTCGTCACCACCTGCGTCGTCTCCTCCTCCTCCTCCTCCTCCTCCTCCTCCTCCTCCTCCTCCTCCTCCTCCTCCTCCTCCTCCTCCTCCTCCTCCTCCTCCTCCTCCTCCTCCTCCTCCTCCTCCTCCTCCTCCTCCTCCTCCTCCTCAAGCAGGTGAAACTGGATCGTTACCAGGGGGATTGTTTTCAGGAAAGAAGTGCACTTTTGCCGCTGCATGGTACAACAACAGACCGGCTTGAATATTCGTTCAAAGCAGACGCAGCCTTTTGTTTCCGCTGTAGACAGTTTAAAGTCAATACGTCTTCATCTGATGCGGCTTTTACTGTCAAAGGTTTTTGCGACTGGAAACACGCATTACAGACTGATGAGGACTGCTCAGGCATGCCGCATCAAAAGAACACATTTCATGTGAGAGTTTGTGGAGAGAGAGAGAGAGAGAGAGAGTGAGAGAGTGAGAGAGAGTGAGAGAGAGAGAGAGAGAGAGAGAGAGAGAGACAGATACACGAGGACAAAAATAAGGAAATGAGTACTTTGGTGCAGATCAGCTGCACAGAACCGTTATTACGTCAGCTGTCGTTGATATTATAGCTTTTTTAGCTGTCAACCGACTCCCTCTCAGAGGTGACTCGGTTCACTCCACAGCATGTCCGCGTGCAGTGCATAGGAACATAAACCATGCCCAAGGCGGGCTAAACAGTTTATCGTCTCCGTCTCTCCTACTTCTCTCCGAGTGCAGCGATGAGGAAGCTGCCATCCGTAACCAGTGTGCCTTGCTCGTGATTTACCAGTGTGTGTGCTGCCACGCACACAATGCTTCAAAGGTGGTTTCTATGTTGCCCTTTATTAGTGTATGTATTTAAGTGTGCGTCTTTACGCAATGCTGTTGGCCTTGCTGTTTGATATATATTGTGCCGCAGGCCCGCAGCACATGACGGTTTTGTGTGCCCTCTCATGAAAATCATATGCCCTCCCTTTAGATTTGTTCTGGCGCCGGGTCTGCCTCTCACCTCAAGATATCTGAAAGGGGAACCCACAGGTCTCCCCTTTACAGACAGGCCCACTCTATGCTTATCCCATGTAATATGCAAAAGTTCTGCCGTTATTTTTGTTTCCATGCAGTACTAATATGCCGTTTTCACCTATTCTAAAAACGGTGCATTTTATTTTGGGTTTGGGAATTGCTTAACTAGGGTACGATTGGAAAGCTGAGACCCTTTCATGTTTTATGATGCAAGTCTTCACAGTAGACACTTTATTGTAGTGAGATCATTTTTTTAAACAAACTCAATTAAAATAACTAACCTCAGTGTATAAAAATAATATTGTGTATAATGTATGATAATGACAGCGTTAGGAAACTCTACAACCACGGGCTTTCCAAGTCTCCTTTGCATATAACCTGTGAAGCAAATGGTAATCAACCCAAAAATTGCTCCAGCAATTTATGAGACATACTGTATTAAAGCTTGGGGATGGTCACTATATACTTGAATCATCATGTTTTAGCTGCTCTTAGACTAAATGTTGACATTTCACCAAAGGTCTAACCATAACCTAATGTTAATTAGAGATGTATGTCCCAGAAAACACTTGACACACAGTACTGAACAGCTTCTGATATTCATTTTCCGGTTCTCAAATGATGTATATAACACCTATGTGGCCTATACTGTTGACCTACTATCTCCCCCTAAAGACATACATGGTTCTAAGGGGGGAGTGGAAGAGGGTGACTGTTGAAAAGCAGCCTCAGGTGATTGGTTGGGAGACACAGTGCGGTGCTTTAAGAAAGTCTGTTTGGCTTGATTCAGCCATGCAGAGCTGAGGTTGCCCCGGAGACACCGGGGGGCCGCCAAGAAGCTGCTCACATCCTGGTCCGACCACTCACTCCATTCACACAGAACCACCACAACAGACTTCACACTACCAACCAATTCAGGAACTCCAGGTTTCACAAACACACAATTGTTTTAAAACGGTAGATAAAGGGAATTCATCTCGCAAAACAATCTTTTGTAACAACATTTCCCTTTTTTTTTTACTTCCCTTTGTTCAGAAAATGTAGGTAAAATTAAAACTCTTGGTTTATTCTCGGCTTTCATAAGGCTGCCAAGACAATCTGGGACAACACATAGAGAAGTAATAGCAGCAACTAGAGGTCATAAATCATTAATGCTCATGGCCATCTAGCAAATGTTAGTCCGATGTTCATTCTATTACTTTATTACGGAAATATTGTCTTCATATCAAAGATATTAATGTTTAATCTGTAACCTAAATCTTATTCTGAATGTATGGATCTTGATAGTGGAGTACTTCATCATCTCAGCAGATGGAAACATTTCTACATTACTGTGTGTGGGCAGCAGTGTGTACAAGTTAGAGGCTCACACCTTACGTATGCTGCAGCCACACGAGAACGGTAACAGTTGTATCCGCTACAGTTCTCCATCATGTAGACCAGTGGTTCTCAACCTGTGGTACGTGTACCACTGGTGGTACGCCAGCTCCCGCTAGTGGTACGCGGAGAAATCTGACATAACAAATATTTAAAAAAATATATATTTGTATTTATTTTTGATTTGATTTAACCTTTACACATAACACAGACATGTAAAATACAGAAAACACAACTAAGTAAACAAAAGACGAAAAGCAGTCACTACATTGTGCACATTTGGGACAGTAAGGTACACTACTTATTACTGCAAGAGCAGCTGGTGGTAAGGACCTCAGACAACTTCAATTTAAAACAGGCTGAAGGGACAAGTGCCATCAGTTTGAGGCTTGATTGAATAACATTAATTAATAAATAAATCATACTATCAAAATACTACAACGAATGAAAATAAGCTTGAGATAATTGAGACTGTGGTTTAAATAATTTCTAATAGGCTATTGTTGTTTTTAGATTTAGAAACGAAAACATGTTTTTTATTTATTTCTGGCGTTGCTAATGACGACCATACACCCGCGAACGATTAGCAAACGTTGTAAGCAAGCTAAAGAAAGAAGAAAGCTGAATGATGTTAAAAACGTGGCTCAAAACGGGAGGTATTCGGAAGAGGGGTACATTGGAGAATATTACCAGCGAAAGTGAATGAGGAGGAGGACAGTCATCAACCGAGCACAAGCGCAGGCTCCGCCAGTAACACAAAAGTGATATGCACAGCCGCTGTGATGGAGGAGAGAAGTGACTCAGGAAGAAGGCATTTGCGCAGAGAATGGAGAGAAGGCTGTGACCGAGGTGAAAAGCTGAAAAAGCACACACTTGTCCTTAATTGTTATCTTTTTTCTTTTCATTTTTACTTTGCCCCCACAGAAATGGCAATAGAAAACATCAGCAGACTGAAGATGAGCTCATCTGCTCCTGGAGGCTTCATTATTATTGTGAAACTGAATTCCCAATAGGACATTTTCTGTTACAATGTAGGTGGTTGCAGGAGGCCTACATTCAAATGTTGGTATGGGTCCAGGAAATGACATGTGTGTACAGTTGACATTTGTTGTGTGAGAATAAGTTATTATTTTGTTCTTTATATTCTCACTTGTAGAGAGAGAGAGAGACAATAAATAATGTTATTATCAATACATTTGCCTCCGAGTCCTGCATGAACTGTGCATAGACTGTATTTTAACATTGGTCATAGGGTGGTACTCGGAGAGCCAACTATTTTCTCAGGTGGTACTTGGTGTAAAAAGGTTGAGAACCACTGATGAAGACGGTTCGGCCACACGAGGCCGACATGGAAACGCAGGAAATGATAACGAAAACGGGTCCCAAGGTGGGTAGATCTGCGGACGAAACGCTCTGGGGGGCCAAACGGCTCCGTGTCTACGCCCTATACGATCATTTCCTGATAACGATGACGCAATAGCCCCGCCTCTCCCCACCTCTCCTGCTCAGAGATCAGCTGCTGGGCTGTCAGAAGATGGGGAGGAAAAGAGAGGCTCCATTTATTATTATTATATAGAGTCGTTATTAATTTGTTTTAAAGCTCAATAAATAACAAAGAACACCTCTGACCGGTACTTTTCTAATTTTGTCTAGAAGATTGAAATTTTAACGGACATGTTGACAGGCGGAAAAAAAAAATCTAACGGAAACTCTGCCGCATGGTTCCCTCGTCCCTTGCAAGAGGCGGAGAGGTGGGTGTTTTTCATCTGCTGGTGGACTACCGGAGAGATTTACAGCAGGAGCACACGCTTGCATCGGGGAGGGAGAAAAAGAGCCAGAGCGTCCACCGCGGAGAATAACAGAAGGGCAACCATGGCAACCATGCGCAGGAAGTCTTCCTCGCTGCTTTTGGTGTATTTTGTGGCAGAAGTACAGTGCCACTTACAGGCCCGGCATATGTACTACAGCATCTCCAGCGCTTTCGAGTGGTCTCATGTGAATGGACACGTTTCTGGTGCCTATTGCGTGTGGACGGAAGACTTTTTTGATATCGAATTCGGTTCGTTTACGTTACCGTTCTCGTGTGGCTCCAATCTTAGACTGAGAGGTGTCTCTGTTAGAGCCAGCACGCAAAACTGAAAGCTGACCTCAAAGAGGAAGTGGCAACATCTCACAACCCACTGCTTCATTGAAACTGTGCTTCAAAGAAACTGCACACTTTAAGGACTGGCTATCTCAAGTACACATCTAAAGACTTATGAACACCTATGAAAAACACCTATTGTATTGACTGTTTTATACTGTCATGGATTGATGACTCCTCCCTACATTTGACGGCCAAATGTAGATCAACTCCTGCCTCAGTATTACCAGAGGTTTTTTGGAGGATTTGCTTTGATACCTTGTCTGTTGCAGGCAATATTTTTGAAATTGTTGTGGCCTCAAAAGCATCCACCCATAAAGAAAAATTGGTCTGATTCTGAATTACTTCCATACCTCGATAAATCATGTTCCACTTCAATTAGGTACGATACGAGATGAACAAATCCCTTTTTTTCTTGTTATATTTTCCGTCATTGTGTCTGAAATGGAGTTAGGAGGAACACTTAAGTGTGATTCTTCTTCTTTTTTGTGATAGGAGAAGGAGACCGCACTCTTTCTAGTTTTTGATCAATACTCCTTTTCTTTTAACTCTTTTTTGGTCTCCTCCAACTCCTTAGAGAAATAAATGTAGCTGCTTAATGCTCCACTATGTCCACCAGCTTGTTGACATGTGTGTTGGGTAGGTAATGAATGGTGGGTGTATCTGACTTTTATTTTTGATAAAACAAAGACTAATGGGACAAAACAGTATCAACAATAGTAACAATTTGTAGAACTGAGGAGAATTGCAGAGTCAAATTATATTTTTCTGTTTGTTAATATGAGCCACATCACAGCTCCAATTTGATCCACTGTTAACATAACATATGTATTAGTGCACCTTTAAAGTTGAAGCCTAGTCAAATGTTTTCTGCTTTTACTAGAAGTGCTTTTACTTCCTGCCAGGAGTCATTTTCTTACACTGTGTTGAATTGACGGACAGTGAATCTCATCACAACAAGCTTGTGACTAAACTTCATCATTTCCAACTTCTGTTTGCAGAAGTCAGTTTTTGTACACATCCTGTTACCACAACTGTCAGGGTTAGTAGAGGGTGTGTTAAAGGCAACCAGATCTTACAGGAAGTTGCGCTTTAGCTAAATCATTTTGTGGTGTTTTAAAACTTAAAATAGGGCATGACAAACGCAGCATGTGTTTTGGTCCTGGACCAAAACACATGGTCATTATGAAAATCTTATAATATTTTCATAATGACCATGGAGAGTGTTTATCACTCTCAGTTCCTTTCTTCCTTATGTTAGTTTAGTTTCTTGTAAACCTGACAGTTGGAGCTTCTGTCATTTTCATTTAATTTCAAACCTTTATTTATGCAGGTGAATCCCATTGAGATCATTGATCTCTTTTTCAAGGGTGACCTGCTGGATGTCCGTATGTCACTCAGCACTCTTACCATGGCCTACTGCAGGGGTATTCAACTAAAATTCAACGAGGTCAAGTTAGAGAAAATGTCCCAATGCAAAGGTCCGGAACACCAAAATGTCTAAGTTGCTTCATGAATTAGTGTGATATATATTGAAGTGACCTGTAGCTGTATCAACGTCTGCATGTAATCAACAACTGACTGCCAATCAAATAAAGAAAGTACAATTCAAAAACAACAATATGTATTGTCTATTAACATTGAACTCTACAGATATACAGTAAATACTGTGGATATGTGTAATGTTCCTCTCTGGCTGCATTTAAAAATAAAATAGAGAAAATAAATAAAATAGCTTTTGAAAATATGTGCATCTTAAAAGTGCTTAATTTTAGATAAATACAATCAAGTGTAGCAGCAGCTTGAGTTTATCTTTTTCTTTGTTAACCGTTTCACATCATAACTTAACAGTTTCAGACGATTATAGAACAACATCAGTCTTTACACATCATAACAATTGAACAGTTTTAAAGTTTCTCTTACTTTCCCTCTTATATTGCAGTCCCTCACTCACTTTGTTTTAATTCAGTGTAAGAATTGAGCTGGAGCTTGTCCTGCCAGGAGTTTGTAAATCTGGGCTGAAATGGTGTCAGGGCCATTCTCATACACACATGCAGGTGCTCATTGGTTACAGTGATGCAAACACAGGTATGGTGAAAAAAGAGAGAACTATTCGAAGCAGAAAAAAACAGCGTAATATACCATCTGACAAAGGCCTGTGCTATAATGCTTCAATTAACTGGCTATTCTTTATAATATACTCAGATCAATAGGAGACAGAGATGTTAAGTTATAAATCAAGGGTTTTTATTATTATTTACAGCAGGGGTGGGGAACCTTTTTCCTTTCAATATTTACAACATCCTCCGAGGGTCGTACAAATGATTGAACTCAACCTCTGCTTAAAAAAACTAAAATCACAGCCCATTCATTTGGCCTTTCTTTCATGCTGTGCAAAGAAAAAGCAACCTCTTAATCCAGATATCTCACCATGACTCACGTATGCATGCACGTGCACGGTGTGGCATGACCACCAAAACAGAAAGATATGGACACAAGATGTGTGCAAATGTATTTAGTATCCTATCCATGTGAACATGATTTAAGTGGGGGGGGGGGGGGGGACCCTAACCTCCTCTAGGGGGTCCGGGGGCATGCTCCCCCGGGAATATTAAATATTGAAGTTAAAAGCATCAATCTAGTGCACTTTGAGAGCAACATGAAGAGATCTATGGATACATCTTTCAACACCCATATGAAACAGAACTGTAAGCAGATTTTTCTTTTGGATATTTTACAAATCACTCCCCTTTTAAACTCCATTCTTGTTATTTTGAACAACTTTTTTGTTACCGTCATATAGTATTTTATACCTGTTTTTCATTTAGTCTCATTAATGACTATATAATGATCATATCAAGGTGTGCCTTGAGCTGAGATTATTTGAGCCTCTCAGGAGAGAGCTCTCTTCCACCTGGTTGTAGAAAAGCTCTTTAAATTCGTTAGCATAGCTAGCTAACCAGATGCTAATAACAACAGATCGCCACAGTGCTTACAACTAAAGACCCAGCCACATAAACACTGTGGCATATACGGCTCCTTATGGGCACTGCAATATTTGAAGGGCTGGAGCGGCGTTCCGGTGCTCTCTGTCAGCACTTCTTTCAGATGAGACATACCACGTGATGACACGTTACGCTCGTGTTGTGTTCAAGGAACCTGTCCCTGGCCAGGAAAAACAGGTACTCACTTGTTTAATTATTTTTGCGGTCTAGATTTCTTCTTCTTTTTTGAAGTGAGAAGTTGTCCGTCATTCGGACTGACGGACGGACTCCCCACCCCCCACCCCCAAAACGAAAACTCTTCGGTTCTCCACGAATTACACAAGTCACCCAAAATCAGCGTTAAAAAAGCGGGAGGCGCCGAAAAATCCCCTATTAATGTATTGATTATAGCTCCGGGTCCGTATAGGTCGGCGTCTGGGTCCGGATCCGGACCGCGGTCCGCCTGTTGCCAACCCCTGTCCTACTGTATACACAGAGCTCTATTTTCCACACAAGGCTCTCTCAGCTCACCTTATTTCCGGGCTTGGAGGAGCGGATCAGTATCAGTCTGTGCTTCTTCTTGAAGGGACTCTTTAATTCGTGACATTTATCATAGTTCTCCAGGTCAAGCCTCTCTAAGCAGTTCTTCAGATCCTGCAACACACATTTACCAGTCAATCATCTGCAAATCTGTCATTTCAAATAGAAGACAAATAAGGCGACATCATTTTTTATTTTTTTTATATCAACAAATATCGCAAAAAAACAAACAACCTGCTCACGACTACTGTTGTCCTGGTGACCAATATAGATTCATGATAATGAGATAGAATATGTGATGTAGGTTTTTATTCTGAATAACTGACTGTATTATCTTTGAGAGCTTTCTGTGATATGTGAATGCAGAACAGAGTGTGATGTAACATATTCTAGGATGCCCTTGTCTGTAATACATTAGCTGTTTAATTATAGTTGTAAGCACACAATTACCCAAAAGGCTCTATTTCAACAATCATAACATATTACAAAGCATTTTACATTGCCTCATAACGTAATGTCTCATATTACTTCAGAATTGGTGATCCCTCACTGACCGTTAACAGTTAATAATACCTTTTTTTCATTTGACTTAAAGCAAAAAATTAACACTTATAGTATAACAGGTTGTAATGAATTGAAATTCCATGGTCATTATGAAAATCTTATAATATTTTCATAATGACCATGGAATTTCAATTCATTATGATGCACTAAACTATAAATAAAAGTGCTTGTAAGCTGATTTGATTGCATGTTAAGTATGTTCATAATGAAATATATACTATAAAATGCTCTGAATATGACAGTTATATAACTCTGTACTGTAAAATGGTGCAATTTAGTGAAAAAGTGGAATGAGTAGGAGACATAACAGTGGTGTACCTCATTTTCATACACCACGATCTCCGTCTTCTCCACATGGACGTAGCGCTCCTTGTAGCTGGCCAACAGTCTGCCGGGGGCCTTCTTCACCCAGCCTTCCTTACCCAGGAACTTGGGCTCTTTTCTCCGGGCTGGCTCCTCTTTTGCACTCTGCATGATGGAGGAAGGAGAACACATTTAGGACAGGATACAGAATAACATTATGTCTGTATAGGAAAGGACTCTAGTCTTATCTGTATGGTTAGCTATAGGCGCTATACTATATGAGTAAACTATATGTTAACGTTGTTGAATATTGCAATGACGATATATTGTGATAAATAAAAAGATATTTAAGTGTAGTCCAATGTTTTTACTTTAATGCTAAAATACAACATAGTGTTGTGATAGAAAACTATTTCAAAAATACAATATTGTATGAACAAATTGTGTGGTAACTGTTGCATAGTCCCTTTCCTAAAATGTCAGGTTTGTTTAATTTGTGTTTCAATGTCATGAGAGTTTTTGATGATTCATGCTGTCTTTCTTTTTCTGTAAGTGAGATAAACAAATTAAAAAGTAGAACTGAAATATATTTATGATGTTATACAGTAAGATTTATTAAAGGATATTTATTTTACTAAATTGTACTTTTCGATAGTAAGAGTGCCTCAGGGAAATCATTTTTCTTTTGGCCCCCATATAGAGCCCCCAAAATCTATTTAGGAATATGAACTAATGGCGCTTTTCCACTGCAGGGCCTCACACGGCTTAGTACGGTATAGTTAGGCCTTGGTAGGCCAGGCTCACTTTATGCTGCGTTTCCATTACAGTTTATTAGCTGGGGTAGTAACTATAGTAACGCAGTGTAGGCGGAGCCGTGACGTCATCTTCAATGAGAACCACAAAACCAAACATCAGCCGTTAGCTGTTAGCGCTCAGAGCTCACAGCTCCTCATATCTGTTCAGAAACTAGACAAAAGTTAAACAAGTACAAACCAGACTGTCTGTGTCATGGCGAATACAGTCGCTGGTTTATTTATGTCTATATAGGCCGTTGTTGTGAGTGTGTGGACGGTCAGAGCATATACAACGTTTGCTTAGCCGATCTCCATTCAGAAAACACGCATTTTAAAAGTTTTTCCGCCTGCTGTCTGTCTGCAGACTTGTCAAAGCATTAATTCATGGTTTGTACTAACCGGTATCAGTATGTTGTTACTTCGGCATCATTTTGAAACGTGTATTACAATTAAATCACGGTCAAATATGTTCATTGTGTTGTAGTTGTAGCCACTCACGTCACTAGTGTAGCATATTCAGCCCGGTTGTTGGCCCAGAAAGAACCACGATTTTGGAGGGCCATAAAAACTGTGAAAAGGTACCCCTAGTGGAAACGCAACAAAAAACGGGCCGGGTTTGGCACGGCACACTTAAACCGTGCTCCGCGCTGCAGTCGAAATGCGCCATAACTTAGCATATTATAGATATAGATATCGTCACTGTTATAATGTACTTTATGATGACAGCAGTGTCTGGTGTGATGAGTGGACGTATGTGTGTGACTCAGTTAATGATTTATTAGTAAGACATCAGCTTTTCATTTGTAGAGACTTCTTCCTGTTTCAACACTGTGTCTAATTATATCAGCTCCAATGGTCAAGGCAGAGACCAACCATTTCCTAAATTCTGAGTAGATGTTCTAAATACTGCTTCTAACCACTTGTAGTTCTATAGTGTGAGACATGGTGGGGTTTTTCTTAATAAGACTAAGAAAAATGTGGTTATGAAGCGGGGAGGAAGAACAAGTTCTGCTAAAGCAGTTTGGTGTTAGAGAACTGAGGCTTGTAAAGAGCAGCAGCTCTTTCTAACTATCAGGCATTTTCATTTCTGCCCTCTTTTCTGAAAACACACACACATTTAGCTTTAGACACTATCACCTTTCTAACATTAGCCTTTCATAGTACATGTTTTCACATCACTATTTGTGCACAGATGGGTGGTTAGGTGATAGTCTTTCACTTCCGGTTACAAAGCAGCCAGAAAGGGCAGTATCAGGGCACAGAATGAAGACAGCAGCTGCTAGGCAACACGAAACACAGTCACTGTTGTGATGGATAATGAAACTCTAAACAATATATAAGGAACTGAAACATCAACATTCATTACGAAAATGGAACTGCTAATGTTTGCCAGTATATGCAACATCATTTCAAAATGGAAGACACTTAGAACATCTTTAGAGAAATGTCAACTGTTACAAAAGATTTCAACTTTACTAGTAGACAATAAATAAAAATGACAATAAGCTTCTATTTGATGTATTAACACACGTTAAAAGAAAAAAGCTAACTATGCGAGCAACACCACGGGAGCAGCTGCTATCGAGTGCGCTAGAATTTGAAAGTACGCAGCCGAAAAAAATCTGCACCTTCCTTCAGACTTCCTCACAGAGCCCCTCCTCCAACACACGAACATGACCAATGAGGGCACGAGATGAGTTTGTGCCCAGATGGAAGGCTGACAGGCAGGTAAGCCATCCAGTTATTTTGCCGGCTAAGATGATTGGTCGTGCTTTTTACAGCACTACGGCTTCCACAGATGAATTTTTTTAATGTATTTTTTGTCAAAGCATTTCATATATTCATTGCTATCGGGATGTTAAGAGTAGGGCTGGGCGATTTTTTCGGTTTTCACGATTAATTTGCATTTTTACTTTCCTACGGTTTGTGAAATGGCTGAACCGAAAAATCGCGATTTTAAAACATTTCTAGACTCCGCAGATTTGTTTTGCTTTAAGGGACTCCGTAGTAGCTTACTCTCTCACTTTCCAGAACGCGCTCAAAACTCAGCCACATTGCCTGTGACTACCCGATCTGCAGCTCTGCCCGATCTGCTGTTGTTATGCTGTGTTCGTTGTTCGTTGTTGAGCATAACAGAGGACTCAGACATTGTACATTACATATATAACTAGGGATGCACGATAATTATCGGCCCGATAATTATCGGTCCGATATTAGGAATTATGACGTCATCCCGATAAACCGATAACAGTATTAATAGCCCCGATAATATACAATATTTTTTTTGGGTAAAAAAAAAGAAAAAAATACTGCGGTGTGGGTGGATTGGGATGAGGGACGCTTGTTTTTCACTCGGCTCCTCCCGTTTTGCCAGTACTGTGGTGTTAGTGGTTTAGGAAGAGGGGAGTTCTTCACAAATCCAGCGCTCCCTAATACTTCGAACCTGATCAGTCACCTGAAACATTGCCATCGCTACGATGGTGTGTTAAAAGCGTACGAAGACAATAATACAATACAGTGTGTGTGTGTGTGTGTGTGTGTGTGTGTGTGTGTGTGTGTGTGTGTGTGTGTGTGTGTGTGTGTGTGTGTGTGTGTGTGTGTGTGTGTGTGTGTGTGTGTGTGTGTGTGTGTGTGTGTGTGTGTGTGTGTGTGTGTGTGTGTGTGTGTGTGTGTGTGCGCGCGCGTTGGAGCTATGTGCAACTTAAGGCATATGCTCTAACCGGAGCAGCCTGGACGCTGCAATCATGTTGCCGAGTGTGCTGACTTCTCCTACAATGTCCCGCTGTCTGCTTCCTGCATAAAGTCAAGTGCTCGGCGCAGTTGTGTGGATAGAGCGCTCCTCTGTTTTCATTTAAACAGCTCCTTATATCCGTTAGCGCAGCTAGCTAGCACCAGATGCTAACAACAACAATGCACTAAGGTCTCTCTCTTGCTCGCTCGGACCACACGTACACACACCCTCCCGGTCCTCCAGATGGCCAGTCGGTGCCTGCCGGTGAGCGTGGAAGTGTGGTCTGCCACAAGCGGGCGGCAGGAGCAGGGCTGTCAGCATCAGCTTGTAGATGGTATTTTAAACTCGATGCGCTCTGAAGCTACGGGGCGGCCGTGGAAAAAAAATACACATGCTTTAATCGCGTTAAAATAATTAGTGGCGTAATTTTAATTTTTATTATCGGTATCGGTCTTGAGAAGCAGGAAATTATCGGTATCGGTATCGGTTTCAAAAAACCAATATCGTGCATCCCTATATATAACTAAACACGCCTTTTCTCCTCCTCATCTCTTTCATGACTTTTCATTTAATATGGTTTTGAACGCTGTAATCAATACTCAAGACAGGAAAAACGTCACGGCTGGTTTCATTTCTGGTAGTTCCGGTTGTTGTCTCATGCTACCCACGTCTGTGGGTAGCACGCCTTCATTTAATATTCAGCAATAATAATATCTCGACGTCTATACAGTAGTTGTAGTGTTGAAATCAGTAGGTTTCGGTGTGCAACACTCCATGTCATATCGCTACTAAATTCACCTCTATAGTAAATGGTATATTAGCCACATGCTAAATGCTAACCGGAGATGAAGGATTTTCAGAATAAAAGCTTAACAACTGCGCACGAGAACTTCTGGTTTTTCAGTATAAAACAGCATTTAAACTGACAGTATGTTTAAGGTACTTTATGCCATCAAAAACATTGATTTTAATTTATAACACTGTGCGCATGTGCAGAGCTGCAGATCGGGTAGTCACATAGCCTACTACAATCACATTCACCGCTTCACCGACAGACGTACCATAAAAATGTCCACGAACACAGATGAAGAACTCATTCCTAAAAAAGGTGCTACTTCAGTTGTATGGAAGTGGTTCGGGTACAAGCGGTCATACATAGAACAAACAACTGTTCTGTGTAAGGTCTGTAGAAAGACAACTCCCTAGAAAGTTAAAGGGATGTTATTTTGTTTGAGGGTATTTTTTTATTATCATTATTTATTATTTGTTGTATTTCATTTTACAAGTTTTTTCAGGGATGGCCTAAAAGAGATTTTTTTTTCCAGTTTGATTTAAAAAAAATCTTTGCACATTAATGACAGCCAAGTGCCGTGGTGCTGTTTTTATTTAATTTTTTTTATTCTTGAACAACTGATTTGTTCACATAGGCCTAGACTACTTTGTATTGTGTTAATAAAGAAAATATGTATTTAAATTTTGCCCTGGTCTGGTTTGTTTAGAAAAAAACTGAAAAAACTGAAAAAATCGAGGTTTAAATCGAAAATTGTCCATTAGTTAGAAAAAAAATCGAGATTTTATTTTTAGGCCAAATCGCCCAGCCCTAGTTAAGAGCATTCCATGGAATATAACAACAAGTGTTTCTGAAGAGAATTACCTACCCCATCTACCCCAACGAAAAAGTAAGAATGACCCCTCCAAGGGAAGACCTTATACTGTAGATCTGATCAATTGAAGGCAACAAGTCCTCCGACCCATACGACCAAATAAGTAATTTTCAACAATAATACAACCTACAGGAACGTTTCCTAGCATAGTAGTTTTAACGTAACGCTTGCAGTTTTAAAAATGATGTTTACATTGTAAAACGGTGGATTTTCAAAACACAACTACTTGGTTAGGTTATATATTTCTGTGAGACTTCTTTCAATGCTAATCAGTATCAGTTCAGCATTCAGATTTTTGCAAGGCCTACATTTAACACTGCCAGTCACAGGCATACAACACTGTGACTGCCAACCTCGGAGAAACACAGACTAGTTTCTGCATATATATATATATAGACTTGTTGACTGTTGAGGAACCCCCAAAACTCCTTTCTCATTTGGACTAAAACACTGACTGAAGTGCAGGTGTCTGCAAAATTCACAGCCTTTGTTTCTGTTGGGGGAACTTCCACAGGATACCATTTTAATTTTTTGGGATTAGGTTGGAGGTCATCAACATGTTTTTCCACTCTCACTTAACTGCAAGTGTTTGGACTTGGTAAACAGCAGTGCAGCTGCAAAAAAGGGAACGCCAAGCAGGGAGGAGAGAGGTGCCAGACGGAGAGTGAGAAGGGCCATAAATAAAAAGGCTACTTTGTCAAACCGCCTTAATACAGCGTGATATACTGTAGTGCAACTACAACTACATAAAGACATAGCAGTCTCACTGTTCAGTTCAGGAAACAGCCCTCAGACACATGCATCTGACATGGATGAACATGGACAGAAATGGATGGGGCTTGGTGGATCACTTCAGTGCATTGGGCGTTGATCAACTCATGCAACAGTGAGAGGTTTCCATTACCCAGAACTCAGGTGACTACCATAGCTCTGTGCTGAGATATCAGATCATATGTTGGTCTAACACAGGAAGTCTGCTCTGCACTGAAGCATGGACCTGACCAAAACTTTGACCCAAAACTGTCCACACACACGTTTGCACAATCTATTAGCTGTCCTCTCTGCGGTGTTGTGGTGAACATTCAAATGTCATCTACCAGAGAGAAATAAAACACAGAACAAGTGGTAAAGCCATTTTAAAAGCTACAGTTAAGGTATCTCATGCTGGGTCTTCAAAGAGGAAGAGAAAACAGAGTGCAGGGTTTCGTGGAAGAGGCACACCTTAGCAGACATGTGTTTTCTGATTTTTTTAGGTCAGGGAGCATCTGGCATTCATAATGTTTTAGGCTGACCTGCCCAGCTTGAAGTCACCACAAGCCTCACTGGAGCTCACTCTTTACCACCGCTAACCCCTCACAGCTGAGGGAAGACAGTGGAGCTGAACAAATGTGTTGTTCTGCTGGTATAATGTGCCTTAAATGTTACTGGCAAATCACTGACATCACTACCTCTGCTTGACTAAGCTACCTAAAAGTTTTCATTTCAAATGACTCAAATCAAATATTTTAGACTCCCTCTTGAGGATATACTTCCTGTT
Source organism: Pseudochaenichthys georgianus (assembly GCF_902827115.2). Lineage (NCBI taxonomy): Eukaryota > Metazoa > Chordata > Actinopteri > Perciformes > Channichthyidae > Pseudochaenichthys > Pseudochaenichthys georgianus. The sequence goes on along the minus strand of NC_047505.1, from coordinate 5,893,073 downwards.
TTGTGCCGTTGCAGCCAATGTTGTTACAGCCAAAGGTATTGCAATAAATGATTGGAGTGTACCACATATGACTGCAGGGTTGATGGAAGTGTCCACACCCAACTATCAGAAAGACATACAGGCTTACTCAGTGTTGCATTGGGATTTCTAAGCACGTCAGTCACTTTACACAATATGTGCATTATAACATGCTAAAAACGATACTGTTTAAGATGAGACAATACGGCTTCAGATCTACATTTCACAGCACAGACCACAGGTGGGCCCAGAAGCCACCAACTTACATTTAAGTTGTGTTCTGTATTTTACTGTCATGTAACATACAGTCAAATGAAAAACAACCCTCCACTGCGTTTCCTCTATTATGGAGACTGGATATCTTTCTACTTGTATATTTTTAACGTAATTATCTTCATGATTTTTATTTCAATACATTTCTGTTAATCTATCACAACAGGAGGTCAGGTGAAATAGGGTTATTGAGCCTATATCAACTAGAGAAAGCCTTCACGTTTGCATTCGATAAGCAAGGATACTGTTTGACTATTGGCTGTCATTTAAATTCGGTCATCTGATATCCGAACCCAGTTCAGTACATTAATAGCTATGTATTTATTTGTTACAATTTATGTTGGGAAAGCCATGTTAAGGCAATACTTGTATAGCTTTTGCGTAAAAAAATACTCACTTCGACACATTGAGGCACACAGCTTATAGATAAACACTGGTATCAAAAAGTTCTTGTTACCAGAACATACTTAAATCACAGGTATTAGTATAAGTATTAAAAAAAGTGGTATTGGTGCATACCTAATTTGCAGTATAGAATCAGAATCATAATTACTTGCCAAAAAACTGACCTATAATCATTGGATCTATCTTGACCAACAGTGAAAGTAACAATCACTTTTCAATATGTTTTTCAATATGTTTGCTCATGTGACGGTGATGCAAGACTGAATCAGAGGAAATCTATTTTTATAATGCTGTCATGGCCATGTGTTAACATCTATACTCACCCACACCCTCACTCTTCATCACGTTTTTCCTATCACAGTTAAGTCTTAAAAACGGCTATATTTAACCATATATCGAGCCGATCGTCCATTTCCAATGGCTTAATGTAATTGTTTGCCTGACTGGCCATTGTAATCGGGCTCTTTGAAGATACAAAAATCCACGGTTTTCTTACATTTCTGATCGGATTGGCAAAAACTTCAGAATTTGTATTGACCGCCGTTCAAATGACAGTGTTGTTTTCCCCAAAAAGTGGGCGGAGCTGTACTTTTTACCCGGAAGTGACGCATTTGTTACTCTCATGTATGGTGCAAATGCTTTTAAACGTATAAATGTAAATAAAATAAAAAAATATGTAAATATGTAAATAAATGGTTTATTTTCACTGTTGATTAATCTCCCTTTTTGTAGAGACTGCTAAATAAATTCAACACAAACTAAAAAGAGAAGGCAATACCTGATCCTGAAACAAAAGGCAATCACCAAAGTACATTTAAATACTGGCTCACAGACAACAACATAAGCTTTCTTTTGACGTTACCATTCCCGTGCAGAACTTCTGTTTTTGTTTTGACCCGTCACATTTGTATGCCTGTGTGTTAGCAGATATGTAACAAATGACCCACAGTGTGGTGCAGCCTGGATAAACAGAGATACCGTTGGACTCTACCCAGCCTCAAAAGCCTCAGCCCCTTTCTACAACATGACCATAGATGTGGTAAAACATGTGAAAATATCGGGGATTTTGAAAGATGGGGACAGACACTCTTAAGATGCATTCACATGATATCCTATTTGCTCTTTGCTCACTTTGAGGTTGGGCACAGAGCCTTGGAGGGAAAATAGTTATTTAAGTTTCCAAGGTGATACAACCAAGGTAATGCTCTTTTCAAAAACTAAAAAGACACCAGAGACTATTTTAGATATTGTAACTACGCAAGGAATACACATTGAAGTGGTTACCTGTTACAAATACCTTGGTATCTGGCTTGATGATTGTCTTACTTTTAAACTTCATGTCAATAACCTGCTTAAAAAGCTGAGGGTTAGGCTAGGTTTCTTCTACAGGAACACGTCCTGTTTCTCGCTTGAGGCCAGGAAAAGGCTCTGTGACCTTTGACCTGTGCTGGACTCTGGGGATCTGGTCTATATGAATGCACCTGCCCATTGCCTGGTCAAGTTAGATGCTGCGTATCACAGTGCTCTGAGATTTGTGACAAACTGTAAAGCATTAACCCATCACTGTACCCTGTATGCAAGGGCTGGTTTGCTTTCACTAACTGTACGGAGGCTCAGTCACTGGTACATTTTTATATACAAAGCCATGTTAGGGAAACTTCCATCTTATATCTGCTCCCTGATCTCACGGAGAATTGTAAGTGGCTACTGCCTGAGATCGAATGCTGTGGTTTTATTAAATGTGCCAACGGCTAGGACTGTCTTAGGGAAGACAGCTTTTAGATGCGCAGCTCCTCTGTCTTGGAACAGTCTGCAAATTAAATGGAAACTGAACAATCTGGTGCCACTAAATGTTTTTAAAGCTCGTTTGGATGCTACTCAATCGGAAGCTATTGGTACCTGTTCATGTGGAAAGTTATTGGAAATTGTAATCCCTGTAATGATGCTGTATGATGTCCTTTTTGTTGTTCTGTTTATGTTTTTATGTTTCATGTGGAACCTTGAGCAGGTCTCCCTTGAAAAAGAGATCAATGTCCTCAATGGGATACACCTGAGTAAATAAAGGTTTGAAATGAAATGAAGGTAACGTTCCCTGCTAGCTTGCTCCGCCAGAGGCGCGGGAAGGTATTTTGAGTGGGGGTGCTGAGGTGCTGGACTCCAGTGAGCACTATAGAGCACGCACAAAAGCACTCCCCACACGCAAACACAGTACACCCGCGACTGTTACAATGAAGGCTCGATAATCAGCTCACGGCATATAGGCAGGGGTAAAGTGCTATTTTTACAAGTGGGGAGCGGACCTCACCTCCTCTAGGGGGGTCCGGGGGGAAGCTCATTAAGAGATCTATGGATACATCTCTCAACACCCAGATGAAACAGAACTGTCAATTTAGATTTACTTTTTCTTTATGGATATTTGACAAATCACTCCCCTTTCAAACTGTATTCTTGTTTTACTGCCATATAGTATTTCATACCTGTTTTTCCTTTATTCTCTTATTTGTTTTATAACGATAATGATCATATGAAGGTGTGCCGCGGAAATAATCTTTTGAATAATTTGTGACCAAACCGTTTGACACCCATTGAGATAACTTAGACTAAAGTGAACTATCTAAACACTCAGAGAGTCCTTTAGCTCACCTGAGCCTCTCAGTCTGAGAGGAGAGAGCTCTCCTCCAGCTTGTCGTGGAACCAACAGCTCCGTATGTCCGTTAGTGCAGCTAGCTAACCAGATGCTAACAACACGGTCCCTGCTGCTGGCACCGGTCCCTCCCTCTCTCTCTCACACACACTAAATGCGCTATGTCCACACACACACACACACACACACACACACACACACACACACACACACACACACACACACACACACACACACACACACACACACACACACACACACACACACACACACACACACACACACACACACACACACACACACACACACACACACACACACACACACACACACACACACACACACACACACACACACACACACACACACACACACACACACACACACACACACACACACACACACACACACACACACACACACACACACACACACACACACACACACACACACACACACACACACACACACACACACACACACACACACACACTTTTATTTCCATGCAACTCTCTGATGCGGCTTTCACACCAGCGCTTTTCAGTTTCTAGCTCCGAGTGGGAGCTTTTCTGGTTCAGCTCCGGTTTCCCTTTTCAGCTCCCGCTCTGTGCACACCGCCCACTGGCGCCCCAGAGCTGCCCTTGCTGCGTCATGACGTCACCGTTTACATCGCTGATTTGCCCCACAACGGCAGCCATTACGGCAGCTCACAACAACAACAACAACTGCGTCGGGTCGATGATCGTGTTGCTTTTAATCACACGAAGCCAGAATAAATTGAATAACGACTTCTCCAACCTTATACTTTTCTCCAGAGTGCCGTGGTTCATTGTTTATTAATGTGTTTCTGCAGCATTTACCGACCGCTGCAGTATTGGCTGCTCCTCCACAGGAGTTTATTCTCCCGTTAGCTCCCGGTTAGCTCACACTGCAGCGGCCGCTCTAAAGTATTCACTGTCTGACTCACACAAGCAGCTGATGCATATCCCCAGTTCCCCTTAGCCTAAGTGAATGTGTGTCAGTCTGAATTGACACTGTTTGGTATCACAACGCTGTTATGAAAGTTTCTCTGGTATAAAACGGGTGATGTTAGCATAGCAACTAGGGATGCACGATATTGGTTTTTTGAAACCGATACCGATACCGATAACTTCCTGCTTCTCAAGACCGATACCGATACCGATAACCGATAATAAAAATTAAAATTACGCCACTAATTATTTTAACGCGATTAACGCATGTGTATTTTTTTTCCTCGGCCCCCCTCAGAGCGCATCGAGTTTAAAATACCATCTACAAGCTGATGCTGACAGCCCCGCTCCTGCCGCCCGCTTGTGGCAGACCACACTTCCACGCTCACCGGCAGGCACCGACTGGCCATCTGGAGGACCGGGAGGGTGTGTGTACGTGTGGTCCGAGCGAGCAAGAGAGAGACCTTAGTGCATTGTTGTTGTTAGCATCTGGTGCTAGCTAGCTGCGCTAACGGATATAAGGAGCTGTTTAAATGAAAACAGAGGAGCGCTCTATCCACACAACTGCGCCGAGCACTTGACTTGATGCAGGAAGCAGACAGCGGGACATTGTAGGAGAAGTCAGCACACTCAGCAACATGATTGCAGCGTCCAGGCTGCTCCGGTTCGAGCATATGCCTTGAGTTGCACATAGCTCCAACGCGCGCGCGCAGACACACACACACACACACTGTATTGTATTATTGTCTTCGTACGCTTTTAACACACCATCGTAGCGATGGCGATGTTTCAGGTGACTGATCAGGTTCGAAGTATTAGGGAGCGCTGGATTTGTGAAGAACTCCCCTCTTCCTAAACCACTAACACCACAGTACTGGCAAAATGGGAGGAGCCGAGTGAAAAACAAGCGCCCCTCGTCCCAATCCACCCACACCGCAGGATTTTTTTCTTTTTTTTTACCCAAAAAAAATATTGTATATTATCGGGGCTATTAATACTGTTATCGGTTTATCGGGATGACGTCATAATTCCTAATATCGGACCGATAATTATCGTGCATCCCTAATAGCAACCGAAGCTAAACTGACTACTTGCATCCGATAGCTGCAATAATACAAAACAACACGTCTGCCTCTCTCCACAATGATCGATAACAGCGAACGGATGGTCAAAGTAAGGCACAAATAAACAGAATCACACGAAGCCTGGTTAGTGTTGCCTGACTTTATAAAGTGTGTTTATAGGCACTACTGCTTGTAGGCAGGCATAACAGTCGACCCATGGGAGGTGGGTTTAGTTTCCTGCACGCCTCGACGTAAGAGAGACGTAAGCGACGTCACCTCTTAGCTCCAAAGCTCTTGCCTCTGGACCGACAATTTTTTGGAGCTGGAAATGAAGCGGATTCCGGAGCTAAGAGCCGGCGCAGCTCCGGTGTGAACTGGAAAACCCGGCGCTTTTCAGGCTCTAGCTCCGAGCCGGAGCTGAAAAGGCGCTGGTGTGAAAGGGGCATGATTGGTCTGGTGTCTTGCCTCTGTTGCATTCACTGAACACGGGAAATTACAGTCCTGCCGTCCTCTCTAGTGTCATGATGAGGTTCACGTAAAGCACGGTTAATGTATTATATTATTGAGGTAGAATTGTCCGGTGCTACAGAAACAACATCCGGGGCAGGCCAAAATATTATTTTACCAACAATGTGGAATTTATTGGCTACATATTACACAGATTATGCACAGCGGGAGCAGCAATAACTGTCAAATAATAATTCAGACAGGGGAGCTCTGCACCCCCTGCCTGCCGCTAGGGGGTGCTGCAGCGCCCTCAGCACCCCCCTTCCTGCGCCCATGTGCTCCGCTACATATACTGTAGCTGTCTCCTCATTGGTTGCGCATCGAAAGTTCAGCAGTGAATTATAAAATATTTGGAATTGAGAGCGGAGCCAGAGAATCGTGCAATAGAAAGATAAAGATCAATAGAGTATCCAAGGAATACACAATAGAATAGGGGATGGACGTCACATCCTCTAGGGCAGGGGTGCCCAACCTTTTTTGAACCGAGAGCTACTTTTAAAGTAGCCAGTCTGCCGAGATCTACCAGTCCAAATAGAGAGGCGTAGCCATTACTGACAGCCTACTACCAGGTAAATACACACTTCTACTTGTATAACACTGACCTTTGTACGATTAATACTTCTTAAAATACTGCAGATCCTTTATCTGACCTCTTTCTAATCTACACACATACAAGTATTTAACTGAAGTTACACAACAGTGTTGTTGATACAGAGTTGGAGTGTATTCACACGTCACACTACAGTGCGTAATGTTTTCAAGAAACATTGAACAGTGCTGCCACATATGACAAAAAAGGAAAGACTCTGAACCCTTTCTTTGCCATTATATAAAAATAGTGTTGCTACAAAAGTATAAATTAGGCTTACTAATAAGACAACTGAGATCTGAAGCTACTCAGGAATCTGCTGCCAAAGTGCAATAAAAAAGACAACATTAATAGAATCAAACCCTTTTTTTGTGTTGCATTTTAGTAGAGTATAAAAATAAATGCCTTTAAAATAGGATGCAAGCAACACTAGTTTCTTAACCTGAATTGATAATAGACTATAATCAATTTAAACAGAACAGATCTTAATGTTTGCATTCTTATACCATTTTGTACAATAATTATAATTAATAAGTTCAAACAAACTAAAACTTACAGCTGATTAATAACAATATCTAACTTGAGTTTTTATGATATCAAAAACCTGTTGAAATGCTACTGTTATTTTTACTGTCCCCCAAAAGCGCGTCGGCAGCCTCCAGGAATGCTTCTTTCACAACTTCGCCGTCTTTGAAAGACTTCATGTGTTTCTCAAGAACGTGACAGACATGATAAGATGCTATGGCAGCAGCCTTGCTCTTGTTGTTGGGCCTGGTGGAAATGGACTGCTGTGCATCTAGCTGTCCTTTCAGGCCCCTCCCCTTTTGGAGCGTAGGGCAGAATTAGGAGGGAATTCCGTCTCGTAGCGTTTGTGCACTGTTTTGAAATGCCGCTCCTAAATTACCCTTCTTCGATAAAGCCACGCTCGCATTGCAAATGAGATAGATGGACTTTGAATTGGAATAGATACAAAAATAATCATCCTCCCACTCGGAGTGAAAATTATATATTTGGGGCTTTTTTGCTTCTGCCATTGCGGTCTTGTGTGTGTGTGGACTGTCACTCCTGTTGACACGGACAACGTCAGCGAAATAGTGTCCACTGCCCACAAGTCACGCCCCGACACATGGGGTCACGCCGGCCAATCACAAAGCTTTGATGCGTTCAAGTGCATTATTCTGGCACAGGAAGATTATGTTATAGGACATTAATGATAAAACTGAATATTGTTGTTCTATTTTTAGACACATCTCGCGATCGACTGGGAATCTCCCCTGCTCTAGGGGGGTCCGGGGGTATGCCGCCCCGGGAAGAAATGTTTGAAATGCTTCAATCTGGTGCACTTTGAGCAGAATTAGAGACTCGATCTGGGGGTACAACTCTAAACACCCATATGAAAAAGATTGGTTTTAATAATCAAATAAGTATGTGAACATAGCCAATAACAAATAAATGTAACTTATTTTATTTTTGTTGTTGATTCATATCTTATTTTACCTAGTTAACATTTATTTATTTATTCATATTTTTGTATCTCTCCAGTTTTAAACGATATTTTGAAATGTAGAAACATCTTCTTCTAATATCCGTTAGCGCAGCTAGCACCATATGCTAATAACAACAGCGCCGGTACCAGTGCGCCCTCCCTCCCTCCCTCCCTCTCTCCCTTTCTCCCTCGCACGTTGGCTGTGAGCTGCGGGTGCCTGATAAGCCAACATCCCCCATTTTCATCACTTACAGCGCCCATCGCACAGGGCAAATGAAACGTGTAACCGGGGTGAAAAGGGTGTTACATTCACTTAACTATGAATATTGTTACATCAAGGCCGAAAATTAGGATGAGCCCCAACGGTCAAAAATGTTTTTCCCCTCCCAGAGCTGCCAGCGCAGCGCCTCCTCCACAGATCTGGCGCCCTAGGCGAACATCCATAGCGCCAGTGCTACGGGCCGGCCCTGCCTATCTGCAGGTGGTTGTGTGTGTGCATGTATATCCTCTGTGTTTGTGCATGTATATCCTCCCCTGTGTGTGTAATGTGTGTAAACACAACAGAGTGGGGAAAGAAATGTCCCTGTAAGGGGTTAATAAAGTATATCTTCTTCTTCAATCCCATTTTCAGTTAGTACCAACGAGCGAAATGCCTTCCAAAAGAGCATTTTTCCATCTTTTGAGGACTTTCTGTCACAACATTTCAAGAACATACACATGCATTCATTATACTCTTTTTCAAAAAAGGCCCTTTCCCAGAAATGGTCCGCGGTGCCCCAATAAGATCATGCACACACACATCCACTGTGTTGCAGAGGCCTGGATGGCAGGACGACGATGAGAGAGGGTTAATTGTTTTGTGCCTGACACATAATGTGGCAGTCTGTTTCCTCCTTTCTGAATGGGTCAGGCAGACACGTCACACTCTGCACTCTAGGTCAGTGGGAAGGCGATGAAAGGATGAGTCACAGCGCTGAGACCGGCAAGGACAACAGCGGTTTTTGGGGTGATAGATGAATAAGATAAGGCAGAATGTGAAGTAGAGCGAAGAGGAACAAAATATAAAGGAACAGATGGCAGCCAGCCAAGTGGTGGGTGTTGTGAGTGTGAGTCGTAAACACCAAGCACTAGTTTCAGTTCAGCTTTAGTACATAAAAAACGATACACTACAGCTCCTAAACACATGTTTCTAGTATTACCACGGTACATTGTTTTTCTTGTCGTCTTACTCCGGTAAATGTCAGCAAGCCCACATTTATTTACTGTAGGCAATTTAAATGAATATTTTTGAAAGTGTTGAAGAGTGGTTGAGATACTTATCCATAGTAAGTGTATTTTCTACAGTAGGTGGTGTTCGGCATAACCCCAGTTTGGAAAACAGAAAGGAGTTACTGAAGAGAAAGTAAGCATTGTACTGCAGCAGCAAAAGTTTACATTATATTTCAAATATTTTACCACTTTATTTTGCTGCCGGACAGTCTATGTTTCTTATCGGAAAACTAAGCAGTTATCTATGCTCCGGCCAAAGGCAACACACTGATTGGATAGTTAGTTTGCAACTCCAGTGTTCTCGGTTCAAGTCATACATTTTAAATGGAGTGTGCTGGCTTTAGGGCGAGCAGAGATGGTTATAACGGCTTGAGTCTCCATCAGAAAAGGCTGTCAAGATAAAGAAGTGCAAATGTTCTAAATCTAGTGTTAGCATTTTTTTTGCTTTGCTTAGTTGGCTAAAACATGTTTTGCTGATGCCTCTGCAGCAGTACTTTGTTTCCCTCCTGTCTCAACTGGGACACTTACATATACAACGTTGTCCAAATTCCTAAGCAATAAGAGCATTTTCACTTCATAGTGATAATACTCTACTTTAGCAAAATAAAATAAATGTCGCCTGACGGACTCGAATAAGCAGTTTTTAATGAGGACATACTCTTATTACATATTCTACTGGATCACATGCACTTTAAGTAATATTGGCCTTGCCCATCTGTACTTTGGATTCCCCAATCACACTGAACATCATTTTCGCACCTCACAAGATGTCCATAAAGCTTGTAAGGGTTTAAGGTTAATGATTCACCCTGTCTTAATAAAATATCACTAATATTGCCATATAATAAAAAACCTTTTACATAACTTTGTCAAACAAACTAATCTGTTTTTTATGATTGAAGAGTCTTAGATCTAAATCCAAGACTTCAGATGTCACAATATAAAATGATAATGATGTTTATTTAATATTTAAAATGTCATAAAGTGATTATTTTTATCTAAAGGCTGACACAGGTTGATTAAAAAGCAAAGGTTAATTAAAAAGGTATTGCAATGCAGGAGTCCCGGCACCATCTGCTGCAGAAGTCAGACACAAAGCCATCCACTAAAAACTGGACTGATTCAATGCAAGAAGTAATGAAAGATGCAACCTTTATAAGTCATCACACCCCAACCCATGACAGTGAGCTCATGCTTCTGTTGTTCCTGTTTCAGAAGAGATTCTGGCAAATCAATTACGAATCTGGAAATATGACCGGTGCATTTTTTAATGTCTATCCCTGGTTGAAACTGTTTAAACATGCTCTATTTGTAGCTAAAGCACTACTTAGTTTGACTTCAACATTTAACTTTGATGAAGTCACAGTTGTAATAGTCTCACTGTATTCACCACATGCCAACACACAGTTTATAGTGGAAGATGCATGTGATAATAAGGGGGAAGGTATTTGTTGTATGTCTAAATGTGGGTTGAGGCTGTTTCATGGTTTATAGACTTAATAGTCTGAACTGGAGAGTGATTCTAGGAAAAAAAGGAAAGTTCAAGAAAAGCTGCATTTAATGATCAGATTCTAGATGGAGAAGGGAAGGCCGTTTTGAGCAATGCTACACTGGAAAGGGCGGTGTACGCATGCTTGTTTGCAAGTTCCTTACTTAGAGTAGGTGATATACTTGACTTCCTTTTTCTAACAAGCTTTGCTTCCTCAAAATGCCACATTTGCATTGAGGTAATAAACAGTATGTAGTTGATTAATTCAGTTTGAGGATTACATTAATAAATGAATATAATTAGATCCTACAAATCAATCAAGTAACAAAGGTCTGCCATGTGAGCAAAGTTAAAGATGTTCTTTTACCCTGTTGACAGCGGCCCGCCAAACCTCGTTCATAGATATGGAAAATAAAATGTAACTTTATTATTGTGAAAACAAGACACGTTATTAATCGTTTGTTAACATTTGTTCTGACACATACCGCTATCACAGAAAATTCGGCAAAGATACAATCCAACAGCTATATTTCATTTGTTGACCATTTGTAATTCCCTAAAACCTCCCCTGCCGAAATGAACAGTTATCTTGAAATACAATTCACACCATGTGCTAAATGGATATTGTAATGATGCCGAATTCACCGCAGGAGCAATCTGACTCAGACAAGGACTGATGTTATGCTTTGAAAGTTATATGTTAACACCCACATATAGCGAAAAAATAAAATGTAACACTTTTAAAGGGAGTTCGGTGCTCTACAGTAGTGTTTCTTATGGGCTCTGACCAACAAGTAGAGGAAACAGATTGACAGGTGGGCAGGTGCTTTGTGCCAAATACTGTTGACTTAAGTTTTCGGCAGCAGACAGACTGGAATCTATCTTAACATAACTGTTTCTTAGAAGTACTTTTAACATATTCAGAAAATAGCGGTTCGAGTACACAACTTTTATATGGGCCCTGGCTGCTTTAATAAGTCGGTCGCGCCCTTTCAGTAACGTTATTGTTCTACAGTTTTATAACATCACATTAATGCCAACTGAAGTCTCACTTAAATATCTCAACACGACAAAACTGCGTTGCAAAGGCGGTAAAAGGGCTGCCAGCCCACACGGTGGGAGTGAAGGGAGTACTCACATCTTCCATGATAAAGAACCACAATCCGTTATGTGAGGGGAGCAGCCTAAAATCACTCGACGTCGCCCTTATCCTCGCCACAAACGCTTTACTTCTCCCCTGTAGGTCGGCAGCTGACACATCTCCAACAGCATACGTAAATGAAGGAAATAAGGAACCGTGCCGTTTATCACTCTCGTGCCTTTTTCCTCTTTTGCTTCAGAGGAAAAAAAAGTTCGAAGAAAAAGTTTGGTTTCCGGTTAAAGTCCCTTTACGCTCTTCAATCGAAAGCTCGAGGAGGAGCAACGCGATGAGCAGCGCGTGCATCATCTGGGCGGCTGGGTCATCCTGCTAATGTTGACTTTCTGCAGTGGTGTAAAGTAACTGAGTACATTTACTCAAGTAGGCTACTGTACTTATGTAACATTTTAAGATAATAGTAATTTACTTAATAGATTGTTTTGCTACTTTGTACAGAAGTACAAAGTAGCAAAACAATCTATTATACTTGATTTACCTCTTATTGTAATGGGTAGAAACCCATTACAATAAGAGGTAAATCAAGTACGTTTACACCACTACATGTACTTAATACCTTTAGTTACTTTACAGATCTGGATGAATGATGTGAAATATAATCAAGTGTTGAATCAGACTTTAGTTCCACCTGGAGTAAATCCACAAGCTACCCTGCAGTATACAAAGTCATTCAAACTAGCTGCACCTTTCCAGCTTTGAGAACACTTTCATGATCAATCATTATAAAACATATCATATATATTATTCTGAAATGGACCATTCTGCACAATGACTACTTTTACTGTCGCTACTTATACCAAGTAAGTCATATTTTGTTGCTAATAGCCTACTTGTGTACTTTTATTTGAGTAACATTTTGAATGCAGGACTTTTACTTGTAACAGAGTATTCCTACTCTGGTACTTCTACTTTTACTGAAGTACGATATCTGAGTACTGCACCTCTGATCATCTTGAGCATTTGTATTTTGTATTAGCTACTAATATAAATCTAAATAGTAAAGTGGTGAAATGAATGTAGTTATATATGTACAATATTGGCTTTTAAAATGTAGTGGATTGGAAGTATAACAGTACTGTACATGAGTAAAATGCTATGTGAATATCCACAACTGTATTGATGTTGTATTTATTAGTGCAATAATGAAACAAAAACAGGCTAAAAATCTTACTCTGGATAAAACTTTGCTATCATTCACCAAAGTTTAGATGGAAGTGTTTGCAGGGTTTTGATTTGACTAGATGCTTTTACACAGCTTTTCAGCTTCCTTTTACGCCTTTGTGAGGACAAAGTCTATAACTTATAACGGCTTGAGTCTCCATCAGAAAAGGCTGTCAAGATAAAGAAGTGCAAATGTTCTAAATCTAGCGTTAGCATTTTTTTTGCTTTGCTTAGTTGGCTAAAACATGTTTTGCTGATGCCTCCACAGCAGTACATTGTTTCCCTCCTGTCTAACAACTGGGACACTTACATATACAACGTTGTCCAAATTCCTAAGCAATAAGAGCATTTTCACTTCATAGTGATAATACTCTACTTTAGCAAAATAAAATAAATGTCGCCTGACGGACTCGAATAAGCAGTTTTTAATGAGGACATACTCTTATTACATATTCTACTGGATCACATGCACTTTAAGTAATATTGGCCTTGCCCATCTGTACTTTGGATTCCCCAATCACACTGAACATCATTTTCGCACCTCACAAGATGTCCATAAAGCTTGTAAGGGTTTAAGGTTAATGATTCACCCTGTCTTAATAAAATATCACTAACATTTCCATATAATATGCCTTAAATGTAATACAAAAAAAACGTGGTTGTCTTGTTATGGTATTTTCTTGGTAATTTTCATTTATACAAATTGAATATCGATAATGTAATGTTTAATAAAATGGGTAAAGATCATATTTTGCTTAAAGGTGGGGTAAGTTTGAGAAACCGGCTCGAGATACACTTGTTGTTATATTCCATGGAATGCTCTTAACATCCCGATAGCAATGAATATCTGAAGTGCTTTGACAACAAATCCATAAAAAAATGTCATCTGTGGAAGCCGTAGTACTGTAAAAAGCACGACCAATCATCTGAGCCGGCCCGGCTAAAGTAACGAGAGGGGTCTGCCTGCAGACCTCCACTCTCAGGACAGTTCCGGTGCAGACCTCCACTCTCAGGACACCTCCACTGTCAGTACAGGAAGTGCACGCTAAGAATTCCAAAATAAAATCACCACTATCAGTACAGTGCTACTTTCCAAACAGGAATGCACGCAAATACAAAATAAAATTGGATCGTGACGGATTGTGACACTTATTATATACATATGTATATATCTATATATATATATATATACGGACACCTTGTATTGTAGTTACTATCAGTACAGCCGCAGCGCCACTTTCCGAACAGGAAATGCACGCAAATACAAAAATAAAATCGTACTGACACTTATTATATACATAAAGTATATATAGATATATATAAAAATAGGGACACCTTGTATTGTTTACTCTCAGTACAGCACCACTTTCCGAACAGGAAATGCACGCTAATACAACATAAAATACCACTGGCACTTATTATCTATATATCTATATAGATATATTTATTTATTTATATATATTATAAATACGACATCTTGTATTTTAGTTACACCCGCTAGACAACAGTGGAAGGTTCGAGAAACAACCGTGTTTGCCGGGTGCACCGCGGCGGAGGTGGGGAGGTTCCAGCTGGGAACCTCCACCCCGCTGCGGGACCCGTGGGACGCCTGGACGGTGCGTCTTGGTCACGATTCATATCGGCCGGCGCGGAGGCCCTCCGACAGTGGGTCGCGTTTGCCATTCGATCAGTGAGAGGAGAAAAATGCAACAAAAATTGTCAAAATCCGTTAATATATGGTGGGGGGGGGGGGGGGGCTGGACACAGGCCGTGGGGGGACACCCGAGACCAGGCAATGTCCCTGGTAGTGCACGGTGGTCGGAATCATCACCTCCGTAATGAGTCTCCATTGTGATTTGAAAACTTCCATCAAACGAGTCCTTCGGTGGGCGGGAAAAAAACGCGTCAGAATCGTCACTTCCTGTACTGACAGTGGAGGTCATAGACATATAAAGAGTAGACGCCGCATTGGCTGCTGGGGCGCAAGAAATACGGCCGCCATCTTGGACCGGTCATCCTACCCATATTGTACAGACATTCTACCCATAGACAGCAGAGGTTTCAAGATGCCAGAGCAGCATATTGCTGTGCAAATCGGCGGACGATTGCGAACAGGGGTCGGGGGATTACTTTTCACAAGTAAGATTCAACATTATAATTGGTTGTATTTTGTAAATATAATATTATTGTACTGTATTGATGTCCGCCAGCGAAATCGTAGCCAGCAAACATTATGTTCATGGCCAACTGAGACTTTATAAATCGCTGCTGTAACAAGTGAATTTCCCCGTTGTGGGATGAATAAAGTAAAATCTAATCTAATCTATCTAGGAAGAAGAAGGAAGAAAATAAGCTTGACCTCCTTCTTAAAATGTTTTTGTGTTGACTCAAATCTCCCGTTTTTATTTTGAAGGTTTCCCAAAGACAAAGATATGAGAAAGAAGTGGGAAGTTGCTTTGAGGAGGGAAGGGTTCACTGCAAGCGAGTCATCCGTGATTTGCAGTGAGCATTTTAAGCAGGACGAGTTTGACAGGACAGATTGTCCGACTCAGAGATGGTGTTATTCCCTCCATCTTCAGCTTCCCGGTTCACCTCCAAAGAGTAGGTGTATCATCATAAGGTTATTAGCATTCATAAATGTAAATATTCTATTATCAATAACAGGGCAGGGTGACGTGTGTGTGTGTGTGTGTGTGTGTGTGTGTGTGTGTGTGTGTGTGTGTGTGTGTGTGTGTGTGTGTGTGTGTGTGTGTGTGTGTGTGTGTGTGTGTGTGTGTGTGTGTGTGTGTGTGTGTGTGTGTGTGTGTGTGTGTGTGTGTGTGTGGTATTCTGCTTTTTCATTTTAGCCAGAAAAGGGCAGGACTACGTCTACTTCCAGAAAAGCTGAAGAGAGCCTGTCTGTGGCCCCTCAGGACGACCCAGAAGCTTCAACCTCACACTCACAACCTCAGCCTAATGATGTGAGTATTTCTATTTTCAACATCATTCATAATGGTCCTAGACAAAGTAAAATCTCTCTTGTTTGCTGCCACTCATATTAAACACACTCACAAATAAACACATACACACACAATTGAAGACATGTTGAACATGCATTCCTGGCACACACACACACACACACACACACACACACACACACACACACACACACACACACACACACACACACACACACACACACACACACGCATGATGCTGGCAGTGGCTTTGACAGGTGATGACTATAAGAAATAATGTGGGCCATACTCTAGTTGTGTCAAAGTGATGTGTGTGTGAAGTGAAACATCACTCAAACCATGTTCATCCCTCTTTCTAGGATCATAGCTATGTCTTGCCTGCTTCTCCTACTGCTCTTAAGGCCAGACTCAATGAAGCTTTAGCAAGAGTGGAGAGTCTCGAGCGAGAGAGGAAGAATGCCATGGCTAGAGAAAAGAGGGCAGAGACCACAGTGAGGACTCTTTTGGGGGATTTGAGGGAAAAGAACCTCATTAATGAAGAACTCAAAGAGGCTTAATTTCTACTCAGGTAAGATGAAATTAGCACTTTGAAATTCATGTACATCTTACTCTTACACTCTTTATTAAACTCCTTTGTTATTATATGAAGGGGACTTATTAATTTTTTCTCATACAATTTCAGATCTTCAAATAGACTTGAAGGCAAAGCAGGGCCATGAGTACTCCAAGGACCACAGAGAATGTGCCCTCACACTCCATCTACATGGTCCAAAGGCATACAAATACCTCAGAGAGACTACAACAAAAAGGTAGTCTTAATGTTGTTCAATTTCATTTTTGGAAATTACGGTTGCAAGTACGTTAAATAGCTACTTCTCAATTTTTTTACAGGTGGCTGTGTTCGGTGGATGGAAAGCCTGGCCTGAACAAGATGATGCTGGATATGCTGGAGAGAAGATGCCAGGACGACCAGGCTAAATATGGATGTGTTTCACTCATGTTGGATGACATGGCCATCAGAAAACATGTGCAATATAATCCACATAACCAGTCAATGTCTGCTTTTGTAGACATGGGTGATGGAAACAATGAGACCGATGCTGCTACTGAGGCTCTTGTGTTCATGGTGGTTGGCCTACACGGACATTGGAAGGCTCCCATTGCATATTACCTGACTAAGTCTTTGTCACCTGAAACACAAAGGGTCCTAATCTAAATCTAAAATCTAATCTATCTAGGAAGAAGAAGGAAGAAAATAAGCTTGACCTCCTTCTTAAAATGTTTTTGTGTTGACTCTCAAATTTCCCATTTTTATTTTGATGGTTTCCCAAAGACAAAGATATGAGAAAGAGGTTCTCAGTCATGCTTTGGAGGAGCCGCATGCACGGGGCATTCGGGTGTCATGAGCAACTTTGTGTAAATATGGTTTGGGCGGGGTGGTGTCATGTTCTTGTGTTTAACTTGAACATTTACATTTTTTATATAGATGTAGAAGTACATTTTCATTTTTTATGACATAGATATTCATTTTTACTGATATATAACTTCTGTCTATGTATAATGTATTATTGTTTCTTCATTTTTCAACTTATTAAAATAGCTGAGTATAGGCCTACACAATATGCTTCTCTATCATATATAGACCATTAGTGTTTTTTTATGTGTGTGTGTGTATATATTATATATCGTGTGTCTTTTGCAAAATACCTATCATACATAACATAGGCTATCAAATACCAGAATATTCTATTGCTGTTAAGCCTACTATGAATATTAAAATACGCCGAATCATGTGTCCGGTATCATGCCTACATATATGACGTTTGCAGAACCCCCCCCCCCGTGAAAATCAGTTTTGTATTCAGCGAGTTATGATTGATAAAATGCGCTGACACTTCATTGCGCCTGCCAGACAGATTACACTGAGTGGAGCGGGTGACCGGTCCAAGATGGCGGCCCCACGGCTCGTCAGCGCCAATAGGCAGCAGCGGTCGATGCGGCGTCTACTCTTTATATGTCTATGGTGGAGGTGTCCTGAGAGTGGAGGTCTGCACCGGAACTGTCCTGAGAGTGGAGGTCTGCAGGCAGGCTCCCATGAAAGTAGGCTTGTTTGAGACACATTGCGGCTCGCCTCGAAAGTAGACGAGAGTAGCCGACCGCAGCCGGGGGAGGTGTCAAAAAGCTCGTCTTAAGTCGGACAGCTCGGACTCGGAGTCGGCTTGACTGGCTGGGTTTGCAATGGCGGAAATTCCAATATTACCCACTGTAGACAAAGGTGATCTCCATTGCTTTATATAGGTTTGTTAATTCAGTCATGATGATGAACCACACCAGTGACTGGGTTCCATCATTAGAAATGCTCCTCCCTCTTAATGTTTGCAAAACTGATAGGTGGACAGGCTACAAATGATCAGTCCCTTCAGATCCGCACACATGAAGCTTCATGAGCATGAATTGAACAGACCTGCTGCTGTGTTAATTCTTTAGCTGCCACTTTAAGCTTTATGATGTGTACAACATGGATGTAATTTGATTTAATCTTGCCATTTTAAATGATGTATTCAATAAATAAGGTTAAACCAAATCATTACATTAGATTTTATTTTAATGATTTGGTTTAACTTAAAGAGAAACTTCATTGTTATTGCACATATTACAGGTACTGAGACAACGAAATGCAGTTTAGCTTCTAACCAGGTGCAACAAGCAGTGAAGTGGAAAGTAATGTACACAATCTACAGAATAACATATAGAATGAATTGAATGATGAATAAACAGTGGGGTATGAATACACTAGATATCAGCCTGAGAGCAGTATGAACAGTGTGTATGAATATGCTAAGATATATAAAGTATGAAAACGGTAAACAGTATAGTATAAAATATATAGATATTAATTTCACGATGATAAACATTGTGGAACAATGATGAAAAATGGGAATGGATGTGGCGACGTAAAACTGACACAAAACAACAACAAACTTTTGCCAGCCAATTGGAGAGTTTCA
The DNA here is from genome assembly GCF_902827115.2 of Pseudochaenichthys georgianus. Lineage (NCBI taxonomy): Eukaryota > Metazoa > Chordata > Actinopteri > Perciformes > Channichthyidae > Pseudochaenichthys > Pseudochaenichthys georgianus. The sequence goes on along the minus strand of NC_047505.1, from coordinate 5,874,076 downwards.
TCAGCAGCACGTGGTAAAAACCACCAATGAGCGCTCTTTGTCCCGTGAGATTTCAAAGTCTCATGTGGGCGAGCCTCCAGAGCAAGTCGGACAAAATGACTAACCATCATGCAACGCACTAGCAAGACGTTGATCGCAACTGCGCAGGTCTTGCTTGTCTCAAACAAGCCTAGTAACTGGAGGCCCACCTGCCTGTCAGCCTTCCATCTGTGCACAAACTTATCTCGTGCCCTCATTGGTCATGTGCGCGTTCGTGTGTGTTGGAGGAGGGGCTCTGTGAGGAAGTGGCAGATTTGTTCCGGCTGTGTATTTTCAAATTCTAGCGCACTCGAGCTGGTTTCTCCAAAATTACCTACCCCACCTTTAAGGGTAGTTAAATGGTCCAATCAGACAAAGGGTTTTTCACAACCAGCCCATAGCTTCTTCTTTTTCATGGCTTAGACCAGGGGTGTCAAACTCAAATACACAGTGGGCCAACATTTAAAAATGGGTACTAGTCGAGGGCCGGACTGGTTCAATGTTTATAGCAAAACGTATTGAAATGAACTTATTGCACATATTAAACCTGGAACTAACAAAGCTCAGCCTGTCCCTCTCAGGAGCCAAGCCTGGAGAGGGTGGTCCAGAGAGGGTAAAGCCCCGATTGCACCTGCCTCTTGAGAGATCGCCCCCCAACTTGGGGGAGCGCCCAGGGCTGGCCCACCTTAATCTGTGTCATCTCTGAGTACCACGGCGCCCCCACGCGATCCGGCGCTACCAGGATGACTGACAGACGTTCCCGCCTCACTCTCCCCAGGAGAGGGAGAATGAGACGCAACGGTGGAAAGGCGTGAAGCAGCTTCTCTGGCAACGCGTCTACCCCCAAAGGCGGGTCATCGCTCAGAGCCATGGAACACCATAGTGCGCAGTGGGTGTTGCGCCGGCTGGGGAACAGATCTGCTTCACCACCTCCGGGTGAAGCGCCCACTCGCCTGGCAGGGGTCCGCCCCTCAGCACGAGGTCGGCCCCCCTGTTCTCCAGACCCTGAATGTAGAGGGCTCTCAGAGATAACACCACCTCTGCAGCCCATAACCACAATTTCCCCGCTGCCACTGTGGTGCCATTGTCGCTCCTGATCATTACATGTTTTCCCTGGATTAAGGGTTTGGAATTAATACTACTGCCCGCAGCTCTGGAGGTCGCTGTGCCGTGTCTCTGTTAGAGACCAGCGCCCCCTATAGCTTTCTCCAGGCAAAACGTAAATACTTTCTCTGTTTCTGAGCAATCTCAACAGCTGCACCAGTCCCAGTAACTGTTTTATAGTTAACCTCTGGAATTCTCTGCGTGCAATGTGAAGATTCAGACTGTGAATCCAGAATGGGCCTGCATCCGCCTGTCTTTTTGGGAACCAGAAAGTACAAGGAATAATGGCCCTCTGTCTTGCGTGCACACAGCAGACACTGCCTGTTTTTGCACCAAGGCCTGAACCTCTCCCTCGGGATGATAGCTTTGCCTCTCTTATGCCTGTGAACGGAGGAGGGATGCTGCAAAACTAGAGTAAATAACTCAGTCTCAGCGTCCTGTTTATCCAGTCCGTTAACACGCAGCTGCGTTTCCCATTCCCATAACACTGTGTTAGGGGATGTGCAATCAACTGTGGGGCCCCAGCAATAAAGCTGTGGTACTCTGAGGTCCTTGAACGCGCTGCAGCGCTCTCTCGTGGGAGCGCGCTCTCCGCCGGGACACTTCCTCCTACCGTCAGTCCACTCCTGGAGGATGGAGTAGAGACCGGGTAGGGAGCTACCCGGTACCTCTTCGCTGCGGCAGCGGGGGCCGGAGCGGAAGCGCAGCAAAATACTTGAATATCTTATCCAGATATACAAGCCCTTCGCGGTCACGCCTTCTCCCCTCTGCCCACCCGGCTGTCTGCGGACTCTTTCCTTTTGTGTGGAATGAAGAGACACTCAAAACTGGAATACATTTGATCTTTTTTATATTGAAAAGAAGATTTTGTAACCAATGGGTCAAAAAGGGAGGAGGCGGAATTCGCCCTTGTGTCCTGGCCGGAGAAATCACCTCTCTCCGCCGGGGGACGCTTCCTCCCATCGTCAGTCCACTCCTGGAGGACGGAGCTCCCCACCCGGTACCCTTCGCGGAGCCGGAGCGGGGGCCGGAGCAGAAGCGCAGCAAAATACTTGAATAACTTATCCAGATATACAAGCCTCTCGCGGTCACGCGACAGCGGGGGCAGGGGCCTTCTCCCCTCTGCCCACCCGGCTGTCTGCGGAAGCAGATGGGCCGCTAGGCTATCCTCCAGCGGGGGCGCACCGGGGGCCCTTCTCACTTCTCTTATTTTTCATTTCCTCGCTCGTCGGTCTCGGTCTCACCGGAAGTTGATTTGTCTACGCCATCTTGAGTAGCGTCCCAATGGCCTTATTTTGGCCCGAGGAGGGAGGAGCGATAATGGAGGAGCTATAACCGAGGAACCACCAGTAGCTTGTCAATAAGTTGTCGTTTTCTTGTCTTGGCGAACACTATCATCCCAATGTATACAGCAAATGGTGTCTCACGGTCTTTGGAATGCCGGTGGATTGCTGATCCATCTCTGTACTTTGTGTAGCAGTTATACTGCAACAGTTGTGCAATAGCTAAGTCTGATTTTACTACACCATGTTTCAGATGTGACTTAATATCGACACCGTGTTCGATATTACACACAAACTGTAGAAGTGAGGGAGGAATGGATTCTTCACCAGCTCCTTCCTTGAACTGATTGTTGAATTTGGTCTTGTGATTAAGCATCTCTTTACGTATGATATCAGCAGCTTTAGCTAAGTGTATAGCTTCACCATATTTACTAGCATCAGCAAGAATTGAGCCTATGTCATTTTTGAATGCTATCAGGACATCGCGTCCTTTCTGATGCGCTTCAAGCTCTGGAATACGCGAGAGTAACTGTTCCTTTAACCTTGTTGAGTTCACGTCCGGAGAGTCCACACCGAGTTGCTCTAATCTCTGCTTGTACAGTGTAGCTAAATCTGCCAGCCTGAATATAACTGGATCTGTTCCCTCGGTGGCAGCTCTGGTGTCAGTGATGTAGATGATAAGTTCTGAAAAAGCAATGGGGTATAACTCTTTACCTGGCTTTTTGCAGCTCTGCTCTTGCATAATCAAATTATGATGGGCTCGTTCTCGATTGTATACAGCTACAAGGCAAGCAGGATGATATTTCAACTCCAGCGCAACAGCATCGCCGGCACTGAGCTTTGCGAGGAGCTTTCCATCATCAGAGTCCTGGCACACTCATTGAGTCTTTCATTCAATTGCATTGTCATTGCTTGTCGTAAAGTTGATGTTTCGGCCTCTTCTTCACACAAAAAGCATACTGATGACGCTTTTGGTGGATCTGATGTTCTTTGCCTCTTACTGCGGTTCTTTTCTCTGCACGTAGAAGTACTTGCAGTCGCTCTCTTCTGTGTCCTTTGTAGCGTTGTGTTATTGAACAACAATCTACAGCTTTGGTGATATTTTGCTCTGTTTCGCATCAGTGTTTCTTTTATACCACCACCTTCATCTAGTCTGGCTGGATTAAGTGGAATCGGCATATCATTGATGGCATGAAACAATGGCACATTGTTTGCAATGTTGGTATAACCAGCATAGTCCTGTTCCCTTTGGAATGAACTTAGTGGTGACATTAACTTTTCCTCTGTATCATTCTGACAGAGGCAACATTTCGTCCAGTGTGTTTGTGGTTTTGATTTTTCTTGAGTATCCATAATTTGTGACTAAGAATGGCAAGGTCGAGGGTTCATCCTTTTACCACCTTGCGTTAGTGCAAATTGATGTATGGGATACAGCTAGGTTCATGCACTTGCCCTACACCTAGCCCGATCGTTCATCCAATGTCATTTAAATTCCGTGCGATCTGTACACCATCCGGATAACTACATGTAAAACCCCCGTTATCCTTGGCTCAGCTCTCCCGCGCTGGCACATCCTGTCGGTTCAGGTGCGGCTATCTAACATCTGAGGGGTTCATTAGATAGCATTTGGGATACTAAACCCACGGTTTAGCTGACATTGAACCCCATGCTGAGTTGCACAGCAGTGTATGCCACCAGTGTGCCCTGGTATTGCATGACATACACTCTCTTTTTTTTCTGTGTTTAGTTGATATTGGCTGGTGTCCACCATCATCGCTGGTTACACTGTGATGTCTGGGTCCTATATATCCTTGTGGCTGCATTTCGGTCGCAAGTGGTTTTATTTCGGAGTTTTCCATCTCTTAGATGAATTGCCTACCTGGCTAATGAGCTTCATCTGCCCAGAGCTGTCTGGTTTTCAGGCACCAGAGACTCGCCTTTCGCACCACCACTATTTGTGGAAACACCCCCGCCACGAGAAGGCTAGGGTTGGAGCTTGACTGCCAGAGGCTTTGTTTCGCTTGCCATTTGGGGCATTTAGTAGGCAAAGAGAGCTCATCCTCTTTGCCACCCCGGCATTAGCAGTCCTTTGGAGGGGCAATTCTAACCTTCCCCGTCTATAACGAGAACCAATTGACTTGTATTCGAAGCCTGCACAATAGTTGTCATTTGACTTCTTTATTGTTACACAAGTCCTAAAATTGATTTATTGGTTCAAGAAATCGATCAATACACTCAGGAATCAGCTCTAGCAAGGTCAAAAACCTATAAATCGACACCAAGATGAAATAAATCCGACATCTCTGGCGATTTCTATGGTTAAAAGTTGTTTTTTTCATACCCTGGCGGCCATCTTGGAAAAAATGGCCGCCATGTTGAAAATACACGTGGCTAGCACTTTTTTCTTGCAGAGTGATCCTAAAGGAACGTTCCTACCAAATGTCATGCTTGTATCACCATTTGAACGATTCTGCCAAAAAATCACACTTATCTGCTCCACTACAGACCATCCTTCGATGAAATCCGCAGACACTCGCCCCGCCCCCTTACTGTGTATCGCTCACTGATTGGACGATGCAGTGCATGCACTGATCTGATGCTTCTTGACCTATGTTCTTGACATGAGAGCAGTTTCCCAGGGGAGTGAAGAAAATACATGAACCTCACGGGAGTCACTCCTCAGTTTACCGTGTTTTGTTTCAATTAACGTTTCATTTAGTTACATATGTGATATATCTGAACAACAGTGGTCAAAAATCATTTTCTTCATTTATTGGAAACATTTTCATGATCGCTTTCTTCGTTTATATTTTAAGAATGGCGTTTATCTTTTTTGAGAATTAGTTCTTATTTTATTTAATGTATTCGGGTCTACAACAGATGATACAAATGTTTGTGTCAGTAAATGTGTACTAACAGAGGCGGGTGTGTGTGTTGAAATAACAGGGACAGAGCTGCTGTCAGACGATCAGCTGTGCAGCGTCATCACAAACGGACATCGCTTCACGTGACGCTCCGGAGGAAAGGACGTCCCATTGCTCTTAAAACTAATTTCCCTGCTTCTCGTGGTTTCCTTGCATCTCTCCATGCTTCCCTGGTGGGAGGGACTAGTCGCAGGGAAACGACGCAAGTGAGGGACACAAGGAATCCATTTAACCAAAGTGAGAAGGGCCCCGGGACACTCCGTGTCTGAGTGGCCCTCCACCTTGTGGATTCCTGCCCAAGTAGCCACCGTAGCCTTAGATTTCCGTGGCTGCCGCCACGTGGCTTCCACACACCGCCAGATGTCCAGCAGGGGGGGTGCAACGAAGGCCGGCTGTGCTGGACGGCCCGCGCCGTAGAAGCCCTGACGCAGGCGGCTCACCGGCCTCGGAGGTATCTGTGGGGGAAGTGGCAAGCCTGCACACTCCGCCGCCCTAGCCATCACCGCCGAGAAGTCCTGACGAGCCGACCTCTGCTGATGGCCTTCCAGGCGGTCAGCAGAAATCCCGGACGACGAGGTGTCATCATCGTTGTCCTCCTCTCCGATGCCCGGACCCGTCCGGGCTGCTGGGATGGCGAAGACGAAGGGCACTCCCTGCACGAGGTCCTCCATCTCCACCACGTCAAGCTCTGGGTCCTCCACTGGCGAGACGTAACACCCCTCAAACACCGCCACTCTGTGCAGGCGGCTGGATTGGGTCAATAGCCGACAATAGCAGACTGCCGATGGAGGCAGGTTAGCCGCCGCGTGGTCAGACCCCAGACACTCGATACACCGAGTATGGGGATCATCACTTCCGATAGAATCCGGACATTAAGGACACAGGTGAGTCCATATTCGATTGTCCGAAGAAAAACTTTTCCTTTTCCTTGTTCTTTTCTATCTTGTTATCTCTTGCTCAGTTACGGCCCGTCCACACAGCAGCGTTAAAAAAATCTTCCAACGCTTCTGCCCATTGACTTTGAATGGGATGACGTCATTTTGCCTCGCTTTTCGCCGAACTGCATTGTGGGGAAGCAAAGCGAAGATTTCCAGGATTTTCAGGATTCAAAAGTTGAGCAATGTTCAACTTTTGAAGCTGAGGTGGAAGCGTCAGCCAATCAAATCACGTTTATGCAAATCTGACAGTACAAGCGCTAGCCAATCAAACCGCGTGCAAGCTGGGAGAGCCAGACCGCAGTTCATTTTCTATATTCCTGAAAATGGAGGAGAAATTAGTTATTGCGGTAGCAAATCACCCGGTTCTTTATGACCAGTCGTTAATAACGTAACGGGATACAAACCGGAGGAACCAGGCATGGAGGGAGGTGGCAGAGACAGTGGGTGAAACTGGTAGGTTTTCGCTTGTTTGGGGATTTTATATCCAGTTTACTTAATTTAACATTGCTATCGCTTTGTATGTCGGGGGCGGGAGATTCATGTGATTGGTTGTTGGTCGCAAAAAATCCCCAAGCTTCAGATACGCCCACCTCCAAGATTTTTTTAACGCGGCTGTGTGGACGTACCGTTACTCTAATAACTGCTTAGCTGAAAGAGAAAGGGATAGCAGTGAGCGGACGAGGTCGCCTCTTATGCCCAGGGGGCCGGCTACAGGTATGAGTCTCAGTGAAAGAATGCGTGCATAGATAGGATCGAGGGGAGCACCCATAGAGTCCAGTAGAGGGCGGAGCGTGTGAGAGATATAACAAGCTGGAAAGAGAACACAAAGACACAAAAGGTAGGACTGAGACACATAATTCACATGTAGGGGAATGAAACAAACACAGAAAGAGGAGGAGAGACAGAGAAAAGGAGAGGTTGGATCTCGAGGGATGCAGATCTCCTGCAGGTCACTTTAGCATTGTCTTGGGGAAGATTTATTTTAGCAAAACTCAAAAGTTAGACCTCCTCACCGCCTTACCTTAATGGGTTTTTTTAGATGTAAAAGTGATCCTGTTTTCATAAATCTCACTTGTATGTATTGCTTGTCCAAGAATGTAAAAAAGTAGGCTTTCAAACAGGATTATTTGAGGAAAAATAATAATGCATGGAAACTAACTGTAACCAGAGATTAGAAATGAAAATTCTGAAATAAAGTAGTTCTAAAATGGACTTCCTTACTCACCACCAGAAATAGAAAATAGTGGAAATAGTTACATTAAAGAGATATTTTAAATATTAACATTATACTATCATAATTGTAACCAGGACTAGTAGTGGAGCACCAATGTTATTGGCAAACTTCACAGAAAGCATTGTAACATACTATAAGAAGTAACGCACATACAGTATGTCACTTCTTTACACATTTTATTGTTTTATTTCATTTTATTTATTTTTTTAGTATTTGGGATTCAATTGATTACATTACATGTCACTTGTTGGACGCTTTTTGTCCAAAGCGACTGACATACTCAATACTGTGGGCAATCCCCACAGGAGCAATGTGGGGTGAAGTGTCTTGCCCAAGGACACAACGACATGCTGACTGCAGTGGGTTTTGAACCTGTGACCCCCTGATCCGAACACCAACGCACAACCCACTGCACCACACGCCTCCCTAATTGATACATGTTAAAGATCCGTTTGACCGATAAAAAAAGAAAGCAAGAAAAATAAATGTATATGTCCCTCTTCAAACGCAATACAATATATTTTATACCCCCTCTAAACTGTTGCAAGCAAACATGTCCTATTGTTTTGATACAATGTAGCCTGTATTTTAGAGTGAGGGCAGGTTAAAGTCAGTGGTGTAAAGTAACTAAGTACATTTACTCAAGTACTGTACTTAAAGGGGACCTATCATGCAAAATGCACTTTTTGATGTCTTAAATAAATATGTGTCCCCAGTGTGTGAGGGAACTCAGGCAGCGTCAGAAAATAAAACCCTTTCTCTTTTCCTCCGTACCCAAATCTTTTAAAAACGGGGGTACAGATTTGCTTCCGATATGACGTCAAATTGGCGGTGGACCCACAGAAAGTTGCTATCAGAAACAATGCCTGACGTGTTTTGGACGTAATCTTGTCTTTGTTTACATTAGCAAGCCTCGCTAACACTGTACTGTAGAGCACATGTGTTTAAAAAGCAGGAAATAAAAAAAGGAACTCATCTTGTGATAAACCCGCAAGAGACAAAGCATTTGAGCTCCATACTGTTTCAGAAATAATCCTTGATGAGGTTTAGAACAGGCTGGCGTTTTATTACAGCCGAATTTAACTTTATCTCTGGTAGAAATCTGATCAGGCTTTGGCTCCGCCTCCTCTTTTAATTTTTTTCAAGCTAAGGACCCAAAATCGGCGTTTCTCTAAAGGCCCAGACACACCAAACTGACACCAAAGAACCCGATTGTTGTGTCGCGTCACGTCTCCTGGGTCTTGGCCAAGAGTCACACTGGAACAGACCGCAAAGACCTCAGCCGACGGCCAAGTAGCACGTACGCACTGCGCCTGCGTGAGTGGCAATAACTCTCCTTGCCAGCAGGCGGCGGTAGTGTGTATTCGTCATTCAAAAGAGGCAACAACCGGAAGACAGACTGCGTGATACACTGAGAGAAGAAGAACAGACTGCGTGACAACAAATAGCGTGTGTGTTCCATTTTCACTCTACAGCAAGAAGCTCATGGGGCTTTCCCGAACCTGTGTCGGGAGCTGGAGTTAAATGAAATCTCAGAAATGCCTTCTTAATCATTTGTTTGGGTCCCTCACTTCCGTTTTGCTTCTCATGCACTGATTCGCTAAGCTGAACAGCCAATTAGAGTGATTTCTTTTGCCGATGGCCTTTAGCCGACAGCATGCGGCTAAAAGTGTCGGCACGGCCGAAAAGACACGAAGGTGCAGGACACACCCATCTGAGTAGGGAGACAGGACGCTCATCGACGGCCAGACATCGATCGACGCCGAAAATCGACCCGGTGTGTCCGGGCCTTAACAGGGCTGCACAAGAGGGGTATGAGCTGTATGAGGCATGGCTACAATGGGTGATCTGTTTGATATTTTAAGCAAAAAACTTCACAGTATTTTCTCCTCTCCTTTCGTAAAGGGAGGTCCAGTGGTTCTTAAGCTAAAGGAGGTTATAAAGGAAGTTTGAAACATCCTTTGCTATCATCTAGAGCAGTGGTTCCCAAAGTGGGGGGGCGCAGAGGCATGACAGGGGGAGCGCGAGAGACCAGGAGGAGAACAAAATTAAAATAAAAAATAAATCATAATTTTTAAGATTATTGATTCGAAAATAATATGATACAGTAATAATATAATAATATGATACAGTACTATTACGTCTGGGTCTCTGTTTCATTAAAGCTCGGTGTGTGTGTGAAACGAGCCATTTTGAGTGCGTGCGCGAGCGAGAGGGAGCGCACCGGTACCGGAGATCGTTTTTGTTAGCTTCTGGTGCTAGCGAGCTACAGTAACGGATATAAGGAGTTTTTTCAACAACATGGTGGAGGAGAGTCCTCTCCTGTCAGACTGAGAGACTCAGTGAGCTAAAGGACTCTCTCAGTGTTATCTCAGTGGGTCTCAAACGTTTTGGTCACCATTAATGTAAACAATTATTTCCGAGGCACACGTTTATATGATCATTATAGTTATACAAAAATAAGAGAATAAATGAAAAACAGGTATAAGATAAGATAAGATGAACCTTTATTAATCCCCGAGGGGAAATTCAGTTGTACAAAGCAGCAACAGGGTAAGCGTGAAAAAACAGGATAGCAAAGATTCACACAGATTAATAAAATCAAAAATCAAGGATTTTTAAAAAAAAATGATAATAATAATAATAAAAGACTATGAAATAGGAGATGAGTAAAAATAAGAGTAAAATAACTGTAAAATAACTGTCAGCATATCTACATATTTGGTCATCTAAGAAGTTATAAAATACTATATGACAGTAAAAAAAAGAATAAGTTTAAAAGGGTGATTTGTAAAATATCCATAAATAGAATCGTTTAATGTCTCTGTCTCTCTCTCGCACTCGCACAAAATGCGCTCGTGCCACACACACACAGACGTGACGATGACCGCATGCGTAAAAATAAAATAATAAACACATTTGAAAAGTGGGGGGGACACAAACGGGATTTTGAAAAGTGGGGGGGACATGTCCCCCCTGTCCCCAGTGGAAATTACGCCCATGGGTGTGATCATTCTATAATACACCGTTTAAGCCCAGATGCTCCCGGGGGAGAGATGCTAACGCTAACGCTACATTAGCATCGGCAATCTTTTCTACTTCATGCTATCTGCACAAATGGTTAACATTGAACATTAAAAAGATCAGGCAGTTCAGAGAGAATCAAAGGAAGGCAGGCAGCTTTGCATGACATTCTTCTGGACGTGTTTCATTGTGGTGATAGTGACATTCTTCAGAACGTGTTTCATCAGGGCTGCCAACACTCACGCATTGAGCGTGAGAGTCACGCAATTAACCCATATCTCACACACTGACGCCACACTTGCCTTTCCTCACGCAAAGTTTTCGTCAAAAATAAATGTAGGCCTATATAAATATACAAATAAAGTGAAGGAACAGCAAACCGAGCGGTCTACGAAATGAGACGGTCTTCTGGCTTAGTTCAGTAAAGTTGGAACGATATTGGGAGATTCTGATTTCACGGATCAATAACTCATGAACAAAACGTTATTCAGACACAAATGACGTCTCCTAAGTACCGTGGAAAGGTTGACAGCGAACTACAATCACATTTTGATCAAAAAAATAAAAAGCCAATACGCCCCGTCCTCCGAGCTGGACACATTACATTGGTCTCTATCTGCAGCTGGAGAAGAAACAAGTGCTCAGGGACTGTCTGCAAAGTGCAACTTCGAAAAAAGAGAATACAATAATATTCAATCACTATTATACAGCTTATTACTACCAAACTCACTACACACATCAATAGTCTCCTGTGTGTCATACTACAGCAAGGAGTTTGGAAGAATATGCTTTTGAATAATATTGGGGAATATTTATAATGTAAAATCTTCAATAAATATGGCATCATCTTAAATAACTTTACTATTATACAGTATATTTCTACCTAATTCACTATTTGCATTGTTGTTGTTAGCATCTGGTTAGCTTAACGGATATTATAAGCTGTTTCTAAAACAAGGAGAGGGAGAGCTCTGTCCTGTCAGACTGATAACTACAGCTCAGTGAGGTAAGGGACTCTGTTTAGATAGTTAACTTTAGTCTTGTTATCTCAGTGGGTCTCAAACGTTTTGGTCACCATTTATGAGAATAAATGAAAAACAGTTATGAAATACTATGTGACAGTAAAACAAGAATACAGTTTAAAAGGTGAGTGATTTGTAAAATATCCATAAAGAAAAAGAAAATCTGTTTACCATAAATTCATTTTGCTCTCAAAATGCACCAGGTTGATGCATTTAACTTCAATATTTAAAACAAAAACCTTCCCGGGGGAGCATGCCCCCGGACCCCCCGGAGGTGAGGACCCCTCCCCACTTATAAAATAGCACTTTACCTCTGCTTACACCTATATGCCATTTTATATGCTGTGAGCTGATTATCGAGCCTTCATTGTAAGAGTCGCGGGTACACTGTGTATGTGCGTAATCCACTGTAGCGCCCGGTACATTAATGGGAAACCCTAGTTTGTACATGTTCAATACATTTGTAACACTGTACACATGAACGTTTCTTTTTTCGGTTCACCAAAAAAAAAATCTCACTCCAAGCTGAACTCAAATGTTAGCAGCCCTGGTTTCATTGTGGTGATAGTGATAGTTTGGCAAGACAGTAGTGACGGCCAACTTGGTGACTGTGTTGTTGTGCGAGACCAGAGATGTAGTTCATTGAGCGGTTTCACACAAACAAGTGTTACTTCAAAGTTTTACGGCAAAACATTTTTTTTTTGTTTACTTGCAAAATTATCTTTTAAATTGACAAACAAATGTGTATTCGTGGCACAATTCAAACAGGATCGAAAGATAACTTTTCTCTCGCCATTGACTTCAATACATAATTTTTCCGAAATAAGGTCCAATGGAGGTCCATCGGAAGGGGAGGGACTTCACCACTCTATAGATGAGAGCAGGCACGTGCACACATAGACATCAAAGTGGGCTTGAGCCCCTGCCCTTTTTCTTCCTCCAGAGAAAGTGCCCTTTTTCCCCCTTTTTAATTTTTTTTATAAAGTTAAAGCCTTTTATTGTCATTAAACAGAGTATAACGAGGTTCAGAGTGCAACTCTGTCCCGGTGTGCAACAAATACAAACACATTCATCACACTAAAAAACACGGCAATAGAATAAATGAATCTACTGCTGTTTGTGCACATTTTCCCTTTCCCAAAATATATTGATTGAATACAAAATTAAAATATCAGGTCGGGAGATTAGACTGTGAAGTTCCGTAGCTCTCCCTCCCTCCACGTCTCCTGCACAGCGGTGCGGACATCGGCAGTCAATTCAGACAGACAGGTGTAAGCACCTCCCACTTTACTGTCCCATGTTATGCCGGGGCCCTTTCTCATTTCATCAACTCTTTTTATTGGGTTCTTTTATTTGGGGTTAAGTACATTGTCAGAATAAGTGAGAAATGGATTTAACTTCTGTTAGACAGCTATCATACTGAATACATATTTACTGTGAATGTGTGCAAAAACGTATGACATATATATGTCTAACAGAAGTTAAATTAATTTCTCACTTATTCTGACAATGTACTTAACCCCAAATAAAAGAACCCAATACAAAGATTTGTTAAATAATAGTGAAGTCACGTTGTAATAACAATAACTCATCTCTCTCTCGTTTTATTTTTCAGCTTTGCCAAAAGCCACTGTGTCAAGTGTCCTTCCTGGGTTGCCGTCTGGAGTTGTCCAATATGGCGGACCATCTAGCACAGGGGTGGGGAACCTCCGGCCCCCGGGCCGTATACGGCCCGCGAGACCATTTGGTATGGCCCTCGAGGTAATTTATAAACACACGCAAAAAAGAAAAAAAATTAAGAAATCTAGACCGCAAAATAATTAAACAAGCGAATGCTTGTTTTTCCTGGCAAAGGTCATGGTCCTTGAACACAACACGAGCCTAACGTGTCATCACGTGTTATATGTCTCGTCTGACAGGGGTGCAGTTCTGACGGAGAGCACCAGAACGCCGCTCCGGGACTTTAAAAAATTGCAGCACCCATAAGGAGCCGTACACATGCCGCAGTTTCTGCGTGGCTGTGTCTTTAGTTGAAGGCCCATTGGCGATCTGTTCATCTGTAATACTGAGCATATAGTCAATAACTGTGTTGTTATTAGCATCTGGTTAGCTAGCTATGCTAACGAATATGAGAAGCTTTTTCTCCAACCAGTGAGGTAAAGGCACATCTTTAAAATAAAACCAGGTATAAAACCAGGTATAAAATACTATATGACAGTAAAAACAAGTTGTTATTAATAAACAAGAATACAGTTTAAAAGGAGTGATTTGGAAAATATTCATAAAGAAAAAGTAAATCTGCTTACAGTTCTGTTTCATCTGGGTGTTGAGAGATGTATCCATAGATCTCTTCATTTTGCTCTCAAAGTGCACCAGATTGATGCTTTCAACTTCCCGGAGCATGCCCCCCCGGACCCCCCTAGAGGAGGTTAGGTCCCCCCCCCCCCCCCACACTTAAATCATGTTTACATGGATAGGAAACTAAATACATTTGCACACATCTTGTGTCCATATATTTCTGTTTGGTGGTCATGCCACAACCGTGCACGTGCATGCATACGCGAGTCATGGCAAGATATCTGGACTAAGAGGTTGCTTTTTCTTTGCACAGCATGAAAGAAAGGCCAAATTAATGGGCTGTGATTTTTGAGGTAATAATTTGTACGGCCCTCGGAGGATGTTGAAAACATTGAAATGGCCCTTGAGAGGAAAAAGGTTCCCCACCCCTGATCTAGCACATGCGCAGTACCGATCGGGCAGGGTGACGGATCGGGTAGTGACAGTTTGAGACAAGCGAGACCTGGGCTGAAGTCGAATAGTCCATTTAGCTTAGGAACCTTCCTAAAGGAGTGAAATGACCCGGAAGTCCCTCAGTGGCAGCCATGATAAGTGCCGTTCGAATTCTCTAGAATGATGAGAATGATAGGAAAGGAGGTTTCAAACTTCCTTTATAACCTCCTTTAGCTTAGGAACCACTGGACCTCCCTAACCGACAGGAGAAGCGAAAATGCTGCCCCACAATGCCTTGCAGCCGCAGCTTTTGCCGTCACTCAACAGTCGGCCGTTCACGGAAACAACCGATTATGACCGAGAAATTATATCATGAAAGTTTCGGTGCTTATTAAGCATTTTAAAACATAGGTGGTAAGTTGCCAAAGTGCTTTGTTTTGACCGTTAATCAGTATTATAATCAAAAAGAGAAGTTTTCACTGAAATTATCAAATAAAGTCAACATTTCACTGAGCTGTGTGGGGTTTGTTCAACTTTTAAAAGATGTTTGAATGGTGAAAAACACAGTGATAGATGTTAAGGACTAACGGGATCATTAGTATTAATGTGGACCGGAGGGAGAGGGTGATGAGCATAAGTTTCACTTTCCTTTTTTATTTCAATTCCAACTTTGGTCATGAAGAATATGTTTCTCTGTTGTCCACGTTCATAAAGCAAAGCAGCAGCATCAGAGCACGGTGCAGAGTCTCTCGATGAGTCCGTCGTTCTTATTAAACATCCATGTTGTAGTCCGCTGAATAGAAAACTGTGGTTTCCATAGTTTCCCCACTGCAGCAGACGCACACAATGACGTCCGCTGGCGCATCATAAACACATCGGATAGTGAAAGTGCATTCGGATTCTCTAAAGTACCGCAGTCTCTTCTCCTAAGTCCTTTTGAATTCTCCTATCCACTATCCCTTAACCCTGTGACGTTTCACTCAGAGGTCAAGGAATAGACGATAGGGTTAGAACTTAGGAGCTGATTTTTAAACTATCCGACTGCAGCCCAGTTCTTATTATACATCCATGGAGACGGCTCGCTGGTATCTCGAGCTGAGCGCTCATTGGTGGTTTGTACCCCGTGCTGCTGATGAAACTCTCCAATTGGCTCGGCAAAAGTTTGTTGTTGTTTTGTGTCAGTTTTACCTCGCCACATCCATTCCCATTTTTCATCATGAAATTAATATCTAGCCTATATATGTTATACTATACTTGCATTGCTTACCGTATTCATACTTTATATATATTAGCATATTTCATACACTGTTCATACTGCTCACAGGCTGATATCTAGTGTATTCATACCCCACTGTTTATTCATCATTCAATTAGTTCTATATTTTATTCTGTAGATTGTGTACATTACTTTTCA
The DNA here is from genome assembly GCF_902827115.2 of Pseudochaenichthys georgianus. Classification (NCBI taxonomy): domain Eukaryota; kingdom Metazoa; phylum Chordata; class Actinopteri; order Perciformes; family Channichthyidae; genus Pseudochaenichthys; species Pseudochaenichthys georgianus. The sequence goes on along the minus strand of NC_047505.1, from coordinate 5,858,385 downwards.
CTGTACTGCTTGTTGCACCTGGTTAAAAGCTAAACTGCATTTCGTTGTCTCAGTACCTGTAATATGTGCAATAACAATAAAGTTGAATCTAATCTTGAGCAGGAACAAATGTATGTACTTAGTACATATCTGACATGAACGATTAAACACATGTGCATTCTTTATAAATGCAAACCGAGTCAAGCCGACTCCGGAGGTGGCGGTATGCACCTTAAAGTTGTTTGCAATCCGCCAAAAAACCGAGAAGAAGAAGAAGAAGAAGAAGAAGAAGAAGAAGAAGAAGAAGAAGAAGAAGAAGAAGAAGAAGAAGAAGGCCCATTCCCAAACGGCCCCCTACACCCTACCCCCTACCCCTCCGTTTGCGCGAGCAACGAGTGTGGAGGGGGAGTGGGCTATCAAGCCCTCAAACAGCGAGTCTGCAGCGGTGCTGACTTGAGACCGGTCTCTACCTGACCGGAGTCACGCTGTGTGTGTCCGTCAGGAAACACGCTGTTTACAAGTAGTTCCAGCAAACATCCACAGATAAATTGCGATGTTAACAACCTCATGATGACCTCATATGTTTTTAACTTAGGATCATACCTGTGTTTAGTCTAGAAAAAGGTAAATGTGTGCATTTTATTATAAAGTTGTGTATATTTACAGACCGTTGCAAAAACTAAGAAGCTTATAAACATCAGGTTTAAAACTAAAAGAGCTTTGAAACTCAATGAAAGATGTTTGGAGTTTTATTTCAGTTATTAAATTAAACTTTTTGTCTAAGAGATGCTGATTTGAAACCGTTGTTCCATACAGTTACGGCACTTCCTGTTTCTGCCGGAGAGAGGGGAGGCCGTCCCAAAGCTTGCTGCTGTATTTACTCCCTCCATCTGACAGGAGGGAGCCTCGTTAGTGTGGCTACAGACGGAGTTCACTCCATCACGGAGGGGTAGGGTCGAGGGAGTGGTTTGGGATTGGGCCGAAGAAGAAGAAGAAGAAGAAGAAGACTCCGAGCTGTCCGACTTCAGGCGAGCTTTTTGAGACTTCCGGCTGCGATCGGCTATTCTCGTCTACTTTCGAGGCGAGCCGCAACGCGTCTCAAACAAGCCTACTGCCAGCAACTATAGGAATGAATGAGGCCCCGCCTCCCACGCTGTACTATCCAGTTCTTATTATACATCCATGGGAACGACCCGGACGGTAAGGTCGGAGAAGCGGACCTGCTTGTCAACTTATCACTGATACTTGTGTGAAGTTTGACTGTAAATACCGTGTTTAAAGAAAGTATCGCTGGTTAAAGTGCAGACGCTCTCAGCATGGTGTTAATATGTAGATGATGTCTGAAGCTGCTCTAGAGGAAGTCTCCGTGCTGTCCTCCATCTACTGCGGGGAGGGAGAGCTCAGAGTCCGGCAGCAGGATGGTGAGAGCAGCCTGGCACTGGAGACACCTCCAGCCTCTGAAAACACCACGAGGCCTGGGGAGAGGGGGCGGGGAAGTACTCAGATATTATACTCTGAAGTACACGAGTGTAAAAGTAGAAAAGTGTTATCATCAAAATATAGTTAAAGTACCAAAAGTAAAAGTAGTCGTTGTGCAGATTGGTCCATTTCAGAATAATATATATGATATGTTTTATAATGATTGATCATGAAAGTGTTCTCAAAGCTGGTGAAGGTGCAGCTAGTCTGAATGACTTTGTAGACTGCAGGGTAGCTGGTGGATTTACTCCAGGTGGAACTAAAGTCTGATTCAACACTTGATTAGATTTCACGTCATTCATCCACATCTGTCAAGTAACTAAAGGTATTAAATACATGTAGTGGAGTCGAAGTACACCATTTACCTCTGAACTGTAGTGGATTAGAAGAACAAAATAGCTAAAAGGACATAATTAAGTAAAGTACAATTACCTCAAAATTGTAATTAAGAACAGAACTTGATTAAATGTACTTAGTTACTTAACACCACTGGCATCAAGAGACAGGAACATTTAGTTAAAGTGTCCACAAACTTCTATGCAAACACTTCCAAATAGGCCATATGTTAATAATGATTCAAATAAAGTTGTTTTCTGTTAATAAACTTCTTTAATACGTTTAATAGTGAAAGAGTACCAAAGACCGTTTCAGTCGGTTTTATCTGCATTCTTTTTTACTTATTTTTTTTTGTCTCTATTGCACATTTTTGAACATTCAGAATTATAGTGGGAACAAATATAAATGTCAATCAAATGAAATAGGAAAAGGAAATAGATAAATATATATATTTATTTTAATATATAAATAAACATCTAAAAAAATCAATCCAGTTTATCGGGGGCTACATGTACAAATTAATTAAAATATAATATTGTACCTTTTGTTTGTTTGTCATTAGAGTTGTCATTATTTGTATCGATTTTACGATAGGATACGATAATACTTTATTTTCAGATTGAGTCTGGCATTTTTCCATCATCACAGCAGCTCAATTTGCAACATCAACAAGGACACATATTTAAGACATGGAAGAAGGAAACAGACATTTAACATCGCATCACCATCACTGAAGAGAAACATGCTCAAGACCCTCTATCGTACATTAGATCAGGGATTTAAATCTGAATTAATTTTTTCGGAAGGACTTAGAACATCTAGAATATGTTTGTGTAATATGCCAACTTCAAGTATAAGATTTGTCATGTTATTTTTAAGGTTTATTGTTTATCAGCTTCTACATTATTGTTACCGCTGAGATATGGGGTTTGACCCTTCAAAGATAACTTTCAAAGCGGTCTGATATTATATCCTCAGAATTAAAACCCTCACACAGAACATCTGTTGGTGCTGTAGCAGTGCTTGAACACGTCTCTGATTGGCTCCCAGCTCAGGATGGACTCATGGTGCAGATCAACAGCAGCGTTGGAGGAGAAAGGAGGCTGGACGTGAGTCTGTTGTTCCACCTGCACCCCCCCTACCCTCTGTGCCCCCCTGCCATCTCGGTCTCCTCCAGCAGTCTCTCCAGGACTCAGTGTCAGGACATCAGACAGAAGCTGCTGGGTCAGGCTGCAGCTCTGCCTCCAGAGCCCATGGTGCACCGGCTGGTGGAGCGGCTGCAGGTAAACATACTTCCTGTCTAATGAGCATATCACATTAGAGGTCTCCTAATATACTATTTTCAGGCATATACTATAGTATATGCCTGACCTATAGGTCTCAGATATATACAAATATGTAAAAAACATTTCTATGAAGTGTTTTGCTCAAAATACCAAACAGATCACCCATTCTAGCCATGCCTCATACCCCTCTATTTCAGGCCTGTTACTAAAGTGCTGATTCTTGGTCCGTAGCTTTGAAACAAATGTAATTTAAAAAAAAATAAAAATAATAATAATTCTACCAGCAGAAACTCAGCTAAATGCTGCCCTGATTAAACGGCATATCATGTTCCAAACCACATCAAGGATTATTTCTGAAACAGCTCAAAGGCTTTCTCTCTCGCAGGTTTACTACAAGGTGAGTTTCTTTTTTAATTCCTGCTTCTTTACACATAGGCCCTTTCTCATTTCAAAGATTTCCCCTCCTCGACTCCTCGACTCTCCGGTAGTGACCCGGAAATGAATTTCAGCGCGCCATGTTGAAGGACATCTCATTTCTCTAAATGCACATCGAGGATCGAGCGTCGAGGAGGCTCTCTGGAGGAGCTCTAACCGAGGAGACACTGATGGGTCCTCCACGTTCCTCCACGGCTCCTTCGTGGATGCATTTCCGACAACAGTGATATTTCAAAGAGTCGTGACGCACGGCCGGACTTATCTCAGCCAATGACAGCTCTGCATGCATCCCCTGGATATTATTTGATTAACTGCTTTCATCCCGACACGATGTTTACAGAGAGAACAGCTGTGAGGTCCGTGCAGAAAGCAGAGCAGTGTGTACAATATATATCACTTAGTAGAACAGGCCTACTCTTTTTGCTTTAGTTTAGTAGATATCTACAAACAAAGAGTCGATAGAGGCTGTAGCCTGATGATATGCTTTAGGAGCTGTAGGTGTGTGTGTTGTACAGTGCGTAGATGCGGCGGACAGACTTGAGAGGTTTCTCAATACTCTAATTTCCCCTCCTCGACTTCTATCCTCGACTCCTATCCTCGAGACTTAGTCCCGTCCACAGGAGATGCGAGTGGATGACTGAGGAGGGGAGCCGAGGGGAGCCGAGGAGAGAGGAGGGGAAGCAGCAGGCGGTTAGAGAAATGAGAACTCCTCTCCTCTGAGCGGTCATATTAAAGAGACGTCCATTAATGATGACAGGAGGCACAGCAGCCCTCTGTCTGATGGACACATGTGTTCATGAAATACACAACGGCTGTAGCCTGATTTTGCTTTAGGAGCTGTAGGTGTGTGTGTGTTGTACAGTGTGCGTGTTGTACAGTGCGTAGATGCGGCGGACAGACGGGTCTCAGTTGGTTTGGTGTCCTCTGCTTACTCTTAATACTTGTAAATACAACTTTTGGCCCGTAATTTCAATTCTCCATATCCAGTCTCTGATTGTGTTACGTTGTTATGAGAGTGCTCTCATACTTATACATATGTGTGTGTGTATATGTCCGCATCTGCAGCCTGTTATTGTCTCATTACACCGCACTGTGAATGAATCAAAGTAAATATATAAGTCATCATGAACACATCTGTCCATCAGACAAAATGACCGCTCAGAGGAGAGGAGTTCTCATTTCTCTAACCGCCTGCTGCTTCCCCTCCTCGGCTCCCCTCCTCAGTCCTCCGCTCGCATCTCGCATCTCGGGACTAAGTCTCGAAGGATAGGAGTCGAGGAAGGGAATTGGAGAAATGAGAAAGGGCCATTCTCTCTCCAGTACAGGTTAGCTCTGAGTGTTAGCGATGTTTGCTAATGTAAACAAAGACGATTTTACGTCCAAAACAGTCGGGCATTGTTTCTGATAGCAATGTTTCTGATAAAGCCAGCCCAAATTTCAGATATTACATCATATCGGCAGCAAATCTGTTGTACCCCCGTTTTGTTGGGTTACCTTACACACCGGGGACACATGTTTATGTATATAAGACGTAAAAAAGTGCATTTTGCATGATAGGAGACCTTTAAATGGTAAATGGACTGTACTTATATAGCGCTTTATCCAGTCTTTACGACCCCTCAAAGCGCTTTACATACTACATGTCATTCACCCATTCATACAGAGCAGTACCACTTGCTCTAGGACCTAACATTCACACACATTCACACACCGTTGGCCATGCCATCGGGAGCAACTCCAGTTTTAAAAGAAAACTAATTTCATTTTGATTGGATCTGTGTTGGAATCAGGAGTGTGTGGAGGTGACAGAGATGTGTGAGGAGGTGAAAGAGGAAGAGGAGGAGGAGAAGTGGACGGCGGTGCTGTCGTTGGACCACATCCGCTCCCGGACCCGGTACGTGGGGCAGCTGCAGCGCTGGAGCCTGCAGCTGCAGCTCACTGGGAGGCTGTTCCTGGGATGCTGCATACTGGTGATCCTGCTGGGAGCCAGGCCCAGCATCAAGGTACGCCAGCAGACATGATGACATGCATGTTAACATATACAGCAGGTTCACTAAGACAACACGGTGAATACCCTGAGGTACAGGCTATAGATTAGGATATGTTGCTCTAATTACAGGTCTTCTTTAAGACTACTGGAAAGAAGGAAGAAAAAGTAAATATATCAATCAATCAATGTTTATTTATATATCCCAATATCACAAATGTTACATTTGTCTCAGTGGTCTTCACAGTGTGTACATAATATCAGTATGACAATACGACACCCTCTGTCCTCAGACCCTCTGTCCTCAGACCCTCTGTCCTCAGACCCTCTGTCCTTAGACCCTCTGTCCTTAGACCCTCTGTCCTTAGACCCTCACATCGTACAAAGAAAAACTTCCGGAGAAAACCCAGTTTAAAGGGAACATGGGAGAAACCTCAGGGAGAGCAACAGAGGAGGGATCCCTCTCCCAGGACGGACAGACGTGCAATAGATGCCGTGTGTAAATTGAAAAGATAATACATTTACAACATAGGTAGTCCAAATGTTTGGAAATGCATTTGTCTAGAATAAGAAGATGAATACATGAGGATGTCAGCAATCCTGTGGGAGCCATCAGGGAAGTAGTATGATGAGTCAGGCAGGACCACAGTGACAGGTTCAGCCGCGACTCGAAGTCGTTGGGGTTTTTCCTTTTTTGGAAGTTTTTCCTTGTACGATGTGAGGGTCTAAGGACAGAGGGTCTGAGGACAGAGGGTCTAAGGACAGAGGGTGTCGTATTGTCATACTGATATTCTGTACAAACTGTGAAGTCCACTGAGACAGATGTAACATTTGTGATATTGGGCTATATAAATAAACATTGATTGATGATTGAAGTCCAGGACTCAAATCCAGAACTCAGGATAGAGGATCCAGGACACAGGATCTAGGACTCAGGACTAAGCATCCAGGACTCAGGATCCAGGACTCCGGATCCAGGACTCAGGGTGCAGGATCCAGGACACAGGACCGCAGCAACAGGATCAGCCTCGACTCAGGATCCCGGCGTAGAGAGGCACCAAAAAGAAATTTGGGGGAAGCTGGGTTATTCGGAACATGAGAGTACACAGGTACAGACAGACAGAAGGAAGAAGTAAGCCCCATAGCCCCCACCGACGGGGGCTACAGGGCTTAACAGGCTTTTTTTTTTTTCACGAAACTGTGTCTCAGGCAGGGGACCTGGACCTGGAAATATTCTGGGCTTAGCCCACAGTTCATTAAGGTACATTGAGGTACCGGGCGCTACAGTGGAATGCAACACTCCCCACACGCACATAGACGGTACACCCGTGACTGTTACAATGAAGGCTCAATAATCAGCTCACGGCATATAGGTGTAAGCAGGGGTAAAGTGCTATTTTATTTAATAATTGGGGGGCGGACCTAATCTCCTCTAGGGGTGGGTCCTCACCTCCTATGGGGGGTACGGGGGCATGCTCCCCCGGGAAGATTTTTTTTTTTAAATATTGAAGTTAAAAGCATCAATCTGGTGCAATTTGAGAGCAAAATGAAGAGATCTATGGAAACATCTCTCAACACCCATATGAAACAGAACTGTAAACAGATTTTCTTTTTCTTTATGGATATTTTACAAATCACTCCCCTGTGACTGTGTAATGTAAGGTAGCTTCTAGCTTCATGTCGACAGTAAGTCAACATTTTCCAGAGGATTTTTTTAAATCACCAGCTAACGCTAAAAAACATAACCTTTATATTGTATGACAAAGTGTTAATTTAATATCTCTGGCTAGCTATAGCTACTTGCTAACGGTTTAGCTTATCTGCGCGACTCAAAGTAACGTCAACAACGTAGCTGTAATTTATGCTTTGCTTGCATGTTCGCAAGTTTACTGACATTTACATACCTTGTTTACCTGGCGCAAGTGGTGGCTCTAGGGTTGTTGTGTGAGCCTCACATCGTCGTCTTTTTTAAGAAAAATTGTTCTTATGTCCATCTTCAAAAACTCAGAGTCCGACTGACAGTTTAAACATTGTCACAGGATAGGCACCTGTCAGCCAATAAGACACGTTTATTTCCATGCAACTCTCTGGTTCGTCTGGTGTCTTGCCTCTGTTGCATTCACTGAACACGGGAAATTACAATCCTGCCGTCCTCTCTAGTGTCATGATGAGGTTCAGGTAAAGCACGGTTAATGTATTATATTATTGAGGGACAATTGTCCGGGGCTAAAGAAAAAAAATTAATAAACTATGAATGTGTCATACTCACTTAACGGGAAGAAACTAAGCTTACTGGCGATATGAACCATTTTTACCGAAACAAAACACAAGTTTCACAACAAGAAGCGTCTAAATGAGCCCTGAGCGAAAAAATGCTAATGCACATTTTTTTACTATCGGAATTTTCTTTAAAATAAAAATAAACTATATTGATTCTGACTCTTCTACATCCAACTCACAGGTTTATCATTGCTTTGAAAAAAAAGATTATTAATTTACCCCTTTTTAGAAGTGAAGTTATGGTCATTTGTTCTGGGAATGTCATTTTCGAGCCTGAGATCTGAAAAACAGGCTCGGGGCTTAACTGGTTAAGATAGGTTGAGGGAAAGGGGTAGCAAGTAAGGAACAGAGGTGGAGAGGCACAACGTGTCTACGTACATGCACTCCCTTAGGATAGGGTGAGGGAAACGAGTAGGAACTAAGATGTATGCGCCACATCTATACCATGAGCGCATTGCTCCTAAAAAGTGTAAGGAAAAAGAGTAAGAACTAAGATGTATAGGTGAAAAGGCACAAGGTGTCTACGTCAATGCACTCTTATTAGATTATTTTATCAACTATAAGCTTTATCAAAAAGGAAGGTCTTAAGCGCACTCTTAAAAACGGATAGGCTGTCTGCCGCCCGAACCCAAACTGGAAGCTGATTCCACAAATGTGGAGCTTGATAAGAAATGGCTCTGGCTCCCATTGTACTTTTAGAGACTCTAGGAACAACCAACAACCCTGCATTCTTGGAACGCAATGCCCTAGTAGGCCAGTAGGGTATAATGAGTTCTTTAAGGTAAGATGGCGCCTGCCCATTAAGGGCTTTGTAGGCGAGAAGAAGAATTTTAAATTCTATCCTGTGTTCTATAGGGAGCGCGTAAGGCAGCCAGAACAGGAGTAATGTGGTCTCACATAAACATATTTAGGTGTTTTACCAACAATGTCTGAGTTTCCTAAATTCACCAGAGGTTAACATTAGATCATGTCTCATTTTAATATTTAAACATAACATTTCAGTAACATTCGTAATACAAAATAATCATAATTGAAGGTATCAATCATAAAGTTTCATGGTGAAATATTTAAGTAAATGGTGTTCCCTTATGGTGAAGTAGTAATGTGGTGTCATGCAAAATGTAAATCATTTTACAATACATATCTTTCTCAAAATTCTTCTCATACCATCTACTATAAATCTCCACTTCAGAAGCACATATTTAATAATAGAAAGCCTAACATATTTGTCTTAATGTGTGTGTCCAACTGGGGAAGCTTCATGGCAATGACAATCATACACCAACGGTCATCTCCATTTCAATAGCACTTTCTATAGAAGTATCTGTCATATATCATTCACTGCCAGATTTATATTACATTTTATTACTAAAACACGTTCGACTCCATTATGTTTATTAAAGGAAAAGATCATTTTAAAATTGGCTTCATCCAATTGTCCCATTTCTGCTCTGGAAATGTATGCAAATAAGCACATTTGTTAAATTAAAAACTGGTAACAGGAAAGGTAATTGCCTTTATGTAAATAATCAGCTTTAAAAGTGATATCTATTATTTAAAATATTTACACTATTCCCCTGTATTTCGCAGCACTGATCTAAACAGCGCTCTCTGGTGTAGAATCAGACACTCTAGAGGCTTCTCAATTCTTAAATTTCCCCTCCTCGACTCCCCTCCTCGAGACTTAGTCCCGCCCACAGGAGATGCGAGCGGAGGACCGAGGAGGGGAACCGAGGAGAGAGGAGGGGAAGCAGCAGGCGTTTAAAGAAATGAGAACTCCTCTCCTCTGAGCGGTCATATTAAAGCGACGTCCGTTCATTATTACGTGGCAACAGCTGCATCAGCTGTCGAGTGTTTTGTCATATTTTATAATCTCCGTTACATCAGCTGAACATTGTTCCCCCACATATGTACTTTTAATTCATTGAGAGTGCGGTATAATGAGACAATACCAGGCTACAGATGCGGACACACACACACAAATATATTTATATAAATATATGAAATTTAAAGTATGAGAGCACTCTCATAATAACGTAACACAATCAGAGACTGGATATATCCCCCCCTCCCCCTCTCTCTGGTCGCTGAAATGGGGAATTGAAATTACGGGCCAAAAGTTGTATTTACAAGTATTAAAAGTAAGCAGAGGACTCCAAACCAACTGAGACCCGTCTGTCCGCCGCATCTGCGCACTGTACAACACACACCTACACACTGTACCACACACACACCTACACACTGTACAACACACACCTACACACTGTACCACACACACCTACACACTGTACAACACACACCTACACTGTACAACACGCACTGTACCACACACACCTACAGCTCCTAAAGCATAATCAGGCTACAGCCGTTGTGTATTTTATTATGTGAAGCACTAAATGGTCTTAGAAAAATATCGACTCTTTGTTTGTAGATATCTACTAAACTACAGCAAATAAAGAGAGTAGGCCTGTTATACTGAGTGATACATATTATACACACTGCTCTGCTTTCTGCACGGACCTCACAGCTGTTCTCTCTGTAAACATCGCGTTGCGATGAGAGCAGGTTCTAAAATAATATCCAGAGGATGCATGCAGAGCTGTCATTGGCTGAGATAAGTCCGGCCGTGCGTCACGCCTCCACCGTTCCCGGAAATGCATCCGCTGAGGAGCCGTGGAGGAACCATCAGTGTATCCTCGGTTATAGCTCCTCCAGAGAGCCTCCTCGATGCTCGGTCCTCGAAGTGCATTTAGAGAAATGAGACGTCCTTCAAAATGGCGCGCTGAAATTCATTTCCGGGTCACTACCGGAGGACCGAGGAGTCGAGGAGTCGAGGAGGGGAAATTTGAGTATTGAGAAGCCTCTTCTGTCACCCCTCCAGCCTCCCAGCCTCCCAGCCTCCAGCCTCCAGCGTCCCAGCCTCCCAGCCTCCAGCCTCCCTCCAGCCTCCCAGCCTCCCCCTCTGTTACTCTGTTACTCTGTAAAAACGTCACATGACTTCCTCTTTTGCTCGACAAAGGAGAACAATATTTATTTTAGTATCTAGAATACCGCAACTTTTAACCTCTGCACTTCTTACATCAGGAGATACTGTCGATGAAAATACAATTAGAGAATTAGTCAGAGGCCGCGTAAAAAAATGCAATAATGTTTTAATATTTATAAAAAACAATGTCTAAAAGAGAAAGATAACTTAAACATTTTGTAACTAAAAGCTATTTTCTGTGTGCAATAAAATAACAATAAACAGACAATAAAAAGCAACAACGTCTTTATAACATTAACACTATTGTCCTGTATTAGTGATAGCAGCCAAAACTGAAGGAGCCATTTCATAAAGGTTTAAATATATAGTCTATGGTTATAACCCTTATTTAAATAACTTGTAACGTTGGTTTCTACTGCTACAGTTACTTGAGTTAAATTAATGTTGTAGGTTTTTTGTTCTGGTTTATTCTGATTTCTGTTCAGGAGTTTTGTCGCCTGTTGAAGACGGTGAAGGTGGATGTGGATTCTTCAGGCAGGAAGTGCAAAGAGAGGATGATGAAGGTCCTCATTGAAAGCCCTTCGTCTCCCTCTGCTGGACATGGGTATGTATCACTGACAAACTACGGTGGCCCTGAAGTGCAAGTCAAAACAGCGTTTCAGAAAACACTACAGCATTTCAGAAAACACTACAGCATTTCAACTTATACGGAGAGGGTATTCCTTTAGGGAGAACACTTGTTGTTTGTGATTGGACAGAGCCAGCCAGAGAAGCACTGCTGTGATTGGTTGTTTTTGCTGCCAGTCAAGAAATGACTCCTCGTGATTGGTCAGCACCCGACAGCGCAACATGTCCCGAAACATCAGCCGCTAGCTGTTAGCACTCAGAGCTCCTCATATCTATTCAGAAACTAGACAAAAGTTAAACAAGTACAAACCACAGACTGTCTGTGTCATGGAGAATACAGTCAGTGCTTTATTTCTGTCTGTATAGGCCGTTGTTGTGAGAGTGGACGGAGCAGCTACAGGTTAGTTTATCCTGATCGATCCGATCTCCATTCAGAAAACACGCCTTTTTTAAAAGGTTTTTCGCCTGCCGTCTGTCTGCAGACTTGTCACAGCATTCTTTCATGGTTTTTACTAACCGGTATCAGTATGTTGTTACTTCGGCATCATTTTGAAACGTGTATTACTATTAAATCACGGTAAAATATATTCATTTTGTTGTAGTCTACCATAGTATTTACATGGATATAAGCCCCGAATATTCGCATAGCTCGAGTTTCAGGTTTCACCACGGCTGTCAGCTGTGTTTACTCCTGTCATTCAAACAAGATGTGCTGGAGAGGGGGCGGGGCTTATAACCATGCAAATACTATGGTAGATACCATCTACAACAAAATGAACATATTTTACCGTGATTTAATTGTAACAACATACTGATACCGGTTAGTAAAAACCATGAAAGAATGCTGTGACAAGTGTGCAGACAAGACGGCAGGCGAAAAACCTTTTGAAATGCGTGTTTTCTGAATTGAGATCGGATCGATCAGGATAAACTAACCTGTAGCTGCTCCGTCCACTCTCACAACAACATGATACAGACAGAAATAAAGCAGCGACTGTATTCACTATGACAGTCTGTGGTTTGTACATGCTTAACTTTTGTCTAGTTTCTGAACAGAGCTGTGAGTGCTAACAGCTAACAGCTAACGGCTGATGTTTCGGACATGTTGCGCTGTCGGGTGTTGACCAATCATGAAGCGCCATTTCTTGACTGGCAGCAAAAACAACCAATCACAGCAGTGCTTCTCTGGCTGGCTCTGTCCAATCACAAACAACAAGTGTTCTCCCTAAAGGAATACCCTCTCCGTATAAGTTGAAATGCTGTGGTGTTTTCTGAAATGCTGTTTTGACTTTCACTTCAGGGCCACCGTACAATCACTGCTGTAGAAAGAAATCATGGCAGTGTGAGATTAAAAATGTATTCCTCTACAATTACTAGTTACCTGTACAACATGTCATCATTAAACTAATCTAAGTATAACTATACAAAAGTAATGTTATCTGATTACTTTTGATTAGATATATATATATATGATGTATATATATATCAAATTCAATACAAGAGAAAATAAATGTCGACCAAAAAGTGAAAACCATAAAGCTAATTCATTTAGCTTTATTTAATGCTTTAATAAAACCATACGCAGTATTCTTGTTTAAATGTGTCCACTTACTGTATTTTAAAATAGAGTAAAAGAAGCATTCAAGACTGGTTTCACTATGTGCCTTTAGACTTGTAATGTGTAAGCATGTGCTTTGTAATATACATGTATCCTTACTTCAAAATGTAGTGTAACAATTATTGTAATCTTGCTAGTAATCCCCATAAAAAAAAAATATATAACCAGTAATTATATGTTACATCTTTTTATAAATGTATTTTGGTTATCTTCTAAAGTATTCCTGTGGCATGTACTTGGTCTGACTACACAATTCTCCTCATATAGTGTTCCTCTCCACCTCTCTGTTAGGCTGCAGGGCTTCGTGGTGAAGAGCTACAAGTCGTTACCAGAGCTGAGCGCAGCCTTCCAGGAACTCAACATGACGGAGATCTACCAGCAGATACTGCCATCTTTAAGTGGCTGACGGCACACAGGTTACCACGGTGATGGATCCTAAACTGGAAAAAATATCTTTGAAAAGATTCCGACTGAGAAAGCAGGAACAGCAACCTGACTCTAGAAACATGAAGCACAGGAAGAGCTGACTGGACAGAATATTCAATACATTTGAAGCCCCCCCCCCCAATACCAAACATGGTTTGATTACTGCTGATTGGTTTTGTGATGCTGTGAAGACATGACAGCAGATCTAAAGGTGAACTTAGACAACTCCTCACACTCTGACCTGTATCTAGAGTTGCCAAGAAACACCTTGCAAAATATATTTTCATGGAGGTCATTTTGTTCCTATTTTACAGTAGCTTAGGCTTCCTGCACAGTATGGAAAGTATGGAATTAGATTTTAGCAGTGGTGGAAAAAGGTGGAAGATATTTTATTATTTTCGTGAAAGTATAAAACCACATTGTAAAAATACTTTGTTACATATGACTAAAATTTAAAGTAATCAATATGTACAATTTGTATAATAACATATAAATTGTTGAATGATAACTATCAATGTAACTCAAGTACTCTACTTGAGTACAATACTAAGGTACTTGGGTATTTAAATGTTATTCTACTTTATATTTCTACTCCAATACAATTGGGAGGCATATATTTTACTTTTTTCTCAGTAAATGTTGTTGATACCTTTTAGTTACTTTGCAAATTTAGAATACAAAAAAATAAATTATGATATAAAATTATTATAGATTAATCCTCCCAGCAGTAACATTTCAAAAGGTTAAAATTAGCTCCACCTTTACCAGCTACAACATCATTTCATAAAACACAAAAATTTCATATTATTCGGAAATGCTCTGTTCTACATAATGAGTCATTTTTGTTACACCAGGTATATTTTGATGCCATTTGTACTTCTACAAGACTTTGCAGGAGTATTTTTACTATGTGCTATTACTATTTTTAGTGAACTAATCAGTGATCTGTGTCCCAACAACACTGCTAAAATCAATCCTTCGTTGTTCTTTGTAGGAAGCCTAAAATAATACCTGTAAGTATTTCTCTTTACATGGACTGCAGTGAAGTTTAATGTGCTTTCTTTAGGGAAAAATATTGTCACATGGTACAGTGCATGTATTTGACAGACAGGATGATACAGTAAACATACTGCAGAAAATATATTTTATATTGTGTCTTTTATTTAAAAAAGGCTTTATTTAGCTTAAAATGCATCAACGGAGGAATGTGGTCAAACAGCCGAGCCAGATGCGGTCCATATGGACACTGGAGGATTACGGTCAGTCATTTCACGCATTTCTATACATTATTTGAAATATACCAAGACTGTATTTTGCAATAATTGGAGAATTTATTTGTGGTATGGTTGAATGTTTCTCAATAGAAATATGTTTGGCCCTTGTCAAACGTTGCACGTGTGTGCCTTGATGAAATAATTAGCTCATATTTTACATATAACGAGACCTTTTGTCAAAATCGAGTTTTAGGGGCTTTATTATTTTAATATTTTGCTGAGTATTAGGATTATAGTTGTATATAATGTAGTTTAATGGAAGGTGAGAGGCCAGGGTCAAGCGGACTCTGAGGTTTCCATAGTTGCAATGCTTGGTCTCCTGGTGCATTTTCTGACAGTCGTAAAAACTGAAAATGTATACTTTCACTCGACAATTTTTCTGAACAGAAACCATCCACCTGCCGTTTTCTGCTCTCACTGACTACAGGACTGTTTTGTGGCAAATGTGACATATTTGTACTTATAAAACCCGTGTTTTCTATCTGTTTTCCCATTGACACAAACCACCTAAAAATTCACATATATTTGCTAATATTGGCAATATTTTCAATTATTAGTGTAAGTTAATCAAATAGGACTGATGTTGCACTGTTGTGACCAAATACGTCACCTGTTGAACAAATTAGCATTCTAATATACCATGCTAATAAAGTGGTGTGGTGCAGTGATGATGTAGGCCGACCATGAAGTTAGCATAGCAATGGCTCCCTCTACAAAAAAGCAATTGGACAAATTATAGGACACGATATTAATAATATTTCTGTAACAATTAACTAGTGTATGGGGGGGAATCATAATTAGATCTAATGCAATTCTCTCTTGAAATATCTTGATGCACAAGATATTGCACATTAAAACCTAATGATTGACATTCTGATAACCTGTAGCAGTTTTGTAGGGCCCATGTCAGAAACCAAGTCTTCATACAAATAATTGTTCAGCGTCAGAGGCAGAAGTAGACATGTGATCTGCCGTTTGTGCAGTTGTAAAGACGTTGTAAATCCTGAAGAAAGACCATTCTAACAGAGCAACTCAATTACCACCATCATGCAGTCACAACACCAACACAAAACAATATTTAAACAACGGCATCGCTCACAATTTCAGGCAAGGTTCTCTCAGTACATTTGAACCTTAAAGAAAAAGCTTTTCTCCATTAGACCAGTCAGTTTATACTCGAGTAACTCTTGATTTTAACCACACGTTGTTTGGAATAGTTTTACAAAATGAAAAGCTTTCAATCCCATTTACTTTCAATTGATTTATTCTGTTATTATTATTTGATGTCTTAACTCTTTCCTATTTTCATTTAATATCTTTAAGGAGTCTTTAAATCCTTATTTTTCTTTCATGTTATACCTATCATATGAAACCCAAACCCTCTGTTTTTACATTTTGTTATTTTCTGAAACTATTGCTCAGTTCAATCTTCCACTTAAGTTGCAATGTTTTTTGAAAAGTGTTTTTAATTGATAAACAGCTGCTAGGCATTTAAGAATCTGCTCTAAAAACAGAGGAGGCTGATCAGTATCAAGTGCTTTTCGCTGAGTCATTCCACAGGCTGGTTTGCATTAACTAGCCGGGGTCTGGGTTGGGGTGGATGCTGAAGGCCGCGTGTGATTGGTCGGTGCAAAGTGAGGCGGGACTGTACAAAGTCCCACATCTGGCAGCTCTCTGCTCAGCTCATTCTGTAACTCAGGAACACAGAGAAGAACACAGAGAAGATGTCGTTCATTAAAGTGGATCCATCGTCCGACTTCTCCTTCCACAACCTTCCCTATGGAATATTCTCCACCGATAATAATGTAAGTGCAGTCTTCTTTCTACCTGCTTTACACAGATGTGTGTCATGTAGTACTTCATACAGGGGAAAGACGGTCATCGAGGAACCTTTGCCACTCTCATCAAGAAATCCCCAAAGACCAAAT
Organism: Pseudochaenichthys georgianus; assembly: GCF_902827115.2. NCBI lineage: Eukaryota > Metazoa > Chordata > Actinopteri > Perciformes > Channichthyidae > Pseudochaenichthys > Pseudochaenichthys georgianus. Next base: position 5,841,744 of record NC_047505.1, on the reverse strand, counting down.
CCATTACAAAATTAATAACCAATATATATATAGAGTATTATATACTTTAAATGCAAAAAAAAGAGTTTTTGAGCTATAAGCCCAGGAAAACCGATATACTTCAAGTGATGCAGGTTACCTTGCTGAAACATTGAAAACATGTTTAAACAAATACATTTATTGATTGTAGTTCTGTGATGACCTGTATTCATGTCAAGGTGTTTTATTTCCCCAGCCCAAACGCCGCGTCGGTGTTGCCATTGGAGACCAGATACTGGACCTCAGTGTGATCATGTCCATGTTCCGAGGGCCGCTGCTGTCCCAACATCAGGACGTCTTTGACCAGGTACCTTTGACCTCTAGGGGTTATCAGAGAGTTGACCCTTTAATCAATTAATCAATTAATGTACTCTAATGGCAGGGAAATAGTATTATCTTACTACAGTATGACATTTAAATTGCAGGTCCACTCAGTCCTGTATACAACATTATTATGTTCCTGCCACTTTACAGAAACTACAGTGATGATTTGAGAAGTGTTTGGGTTGAGTAAAGGGGTTAGTGTAATAATATTTAATGATCATTATTTTATTTGTCTGTTATCACTGATAATCTTTGTGTTGTCTTCCCATCAACTGTGGAACTGTTGTCCTGGTTCGACTGTTTTAAATGCATATAAAAAAAACCTTTTAATTCAACTTCATCCAAACTTTTTACCAAGTTTTACTTTCCTTTTTTGGCATTTATGGTCAATCCATATCATTTACAGACAAATAAAACCTTATTTTTGGGCCGATGAGGCATCACAATTGAATTATTTTTCTTATAGTTGAGAGATCAAGGACACATTTATTGATGTCACAGTTTGTAAACATTTCAAATTTGAGGACACCAGATCCTATTGACTTAAATTAAACACATCATTCAATTAAAGTAGTAATCATTACTTTTTCTTGCAAATAATGTAGTAAGAAATCATCAATCTATAACCCCTTAGTCCAACCGAATTACATTAGGAGCAGGCCGAATGTGAGCCGAGGACAACTGGAAGGTTACATTCAGAAGCATACTTTGAATCTATCCCATCATCATGTGTCATATTGAATGTTTTTCTGTGTCTGCAGCCCACTCTGAACGCCTTCATGGCTCTGGGCTGTGAGTCCTGGAGGGAGGCCAGGAGCACGGTGCAGGGGCTGCTGTCAGCCAATGAGAGCGCTCTGAGGGATGATGTCAGCCTCCGCAGCAGGTCGGTCAGGAGTGGGAGGGGGACTTTAAAAATGGATTCTGTTACAGTTACTAGAAAAAATGCAAACATTAACCCTATGTGATTATCAAAATAATCTTTTAGAAATGTAACGGTAATCTGATTACGCCTTTTTTTATATGTAACTGTAAGGGAATACAGTTACCTTTTTTTGTATCCTGATTACGTAATCCTGTTAAATCGATTTAGCCTGTCTGCGGTATTCAAACGTTCTTAAGTTGCTTTGGATGAAAGCCTCAGCTAAGTGACATGTAATGTAATTGTTAGTTTTTTTGATATCCCTACATTTTTCTTCTCCTTTAACCTGTAACCGGTGTCTCGAACCCTCAAAATGTTACTGTTCTTACATCAGCTTTTTCTTCAGTTCTGAAATTAAAGTAGGATTTGTGAAATTATACAGATTTCTGAGAAACAAGTCAAAATTCTGACTTGAAGTCCGAATCCTAAGAACAGTTCCAGCTTTTTATTCTCAGAACTCAAAAGATTTCACTTCTGGCCCTAATCTTCTTCCGTACATGTTAAACAAACCATTAGAAAATATAAATATAACATCTGAGGAAAAGCCCTTCAAAACCTATTTGCGAAAATAATATCTTGTACAGTTGGACCCTAATCTTCTACACAAAGCTTCTCCTCTTTCACGTGCTGGCTGGTTATTTGGCCTTTCTCGAGACGGCTTATTCCATCATACATTTCTATACAAATGTGTTTCTGTGTTTATCTCTGCAGAGCGTTGGTCCATCAGAGTGCAGCGACCATGCACCTTCCTGCAGACATCGGTGAGTCTCTCCTTCCAGGGAACATCCTCTCAGAATGCCACTAAAGAACAAGTGGCTTTGTGACTGTTAGCCATAGCAGTCAGCTCTGATTCTGTACCCTGTGCAGAAATCTGACCTATCTGATGAACTTTACTTCATAAAAGTGTCAGCTGTTTCTCGCTGAATGGGGGTGTGTACGGCACCTAGTTATTAAGATTTCATCAGTAGGTTTTACTCACATTTTTTTAATTCTTTCGTGAATAGAAACAGAATACCCACATTTATATGTACACATAACGAGCCTTAAAATGTTCTCATGTGCTTAAACTTTAAAGATTCATGTGCAAAAATAGTCCCGAGCAAAAATGACACTAATTGTGTTGGTTAAAAACACAGAAATGTCAGTAATTACTAACTGTAAATGTATGTTTGATAACTAACACCAACATTTTCTATTCTTTGGGTCATAAAGAAAGGCACAATAAAGGTAATTTGCTTTATTTGCTAAGAAGAAATAAATACTGGCAATAGCATTCCCATAGTGGAATGTAGTCGGGGCCCATCAGCACCAGGGGGCGCTGTTTAGCATCGTATTACATCTCTACCACTGGTGCCTTGGTTCATTCGGTCCAGTTGGTGCTGAAGTACATCCAGCAGATGAGACTCTTCCAGCCTGTTCCTCATCTGGTCTGTTTTTACAGGAGATTACACCGACTTCTACTCCTCCAGGGACCACGCCACCAACGTGGGCACCATGTTCCGGGGGAAGGAGAATGCTCTGATGCCAAACTGGTACTACACACTCATCAAACCAGGCCTTGATGCTTCCACTAGGGGCAGGAAGTGACCGCAAACTGTTCATCAATCTCTGCAGACGGTTTGATATGGAGGGAGGTTTCAAGGTTACTTTAATTAAAAAGCACCCCAGAACTTTAAGTTTAAACCCGCCAGCACTTCTGCACTTCATTTCCCAGAGATCACCTGGGTAGTATTGGGACATCTAAACATGCTCATTTTGAATATAGTTTAAGAGAACTGTTTTACAACGGACCCAACATCCTCTATACATGCTCTAATTGTAACATAAATACTTCTTTCAAAAAGACAAAGCTGCTCAGTGAAATCCCCTTCATGTTCAATATTTAATTTCCCCTTTCAAAAACCCTAATTCCCTCATATGTGTATAGTTCTCACACTGTACCTTGTGCATTCAAATGTAGTAATAATAATGCATGTTATTTATATAGCGCTTTTCACAACTCAAAGACGCTTTACAGTATGAGGGAGGGTAGACAAACAAGGACAGGCAAACAAGTAAATATAGTAAAATAAACAAAAAAAAGGCAGTCAAGAGGAAGTTGATTGAGAGGGGGGGGGGGCTTATGGGTAGACAGAGTTGAAAAGATGTGTTTTGAGGCGGCACTGAAAGACTGTGAGGGACTCAGAGTCACGGAGATCTTGGGGGAGGGAGTTCCAGAGCCTAGGAGCTGCCACTCAGAAGGCTCTGTCCCCAAAGCTGCAGAGTGTGGATGTGGGAATGGATAGGAGTCCGGCTGCGGTGGATCTGAGGGGCCGTGGGGGTTGAAAAGGAGTGAGAAGGTGTGTGAGATAAGGGGGGGCCAGATGGTGGAGTGCTTTGTAGGTGAGGACCAGAACTTTGTAGTGGATGCGATGGGAGACAGGAAGCCAGTGGAAGTCTTTGAGGACTGGGGTGATGTGATGCCATGATTTGGTATGCGTGAGGAGACGTGCAGCTGCATGTTGAACCCGTTGGAGTCTGTTGAGGGATGTATGTGCTGATGCCGTAAAGAAGTGAGTTGCAGTAGTCGAGGCGGGAGGAAATGAAGGCATGGATTAGTCGTTCGGCTGCGGGGCGGGTGAGAGAGGGTAGGATTTTTTGCAATATTGCGGAGGTGGAAAAATGAGGTTTTGACTGTTTGGCCGATTTGAGGTTCGAGGGAGAGGGTGGGGTCAAAGATCACGCCAAGGTGGCGTGCCTGATTGGAGGGGGAAACAATGGTGCCATCGATGGTGAGTGTTATGTTGGTGACCTTGCTGAGGGAGGATTTGGAGCCGATTAGGAGGAGTTCTCAGCAGACCAGTGGAAGTCCAGGTTGAAGTGGCGGAGTATCTGACCGAGGGGGACGATGTAAATGATGAAGAGGAGGGGGCAAGTACTGATCCTTGAGGAACGCCTTGGGTGACTGAGGCTGTGGCAGAGGAGTGGTTGGGGAGGGAGATGAAGTGGGATCTTTCAGTGAGGTAGGACTGGAGCCATCGAAGGCTGCACTCAGGTCGAGGAGGATGAGCATATTGAGGGAACCAGTGTCAGCAGAGGTGAGGAGGTCGTTGAGGACTTTGACGAGTGCAGTTTCTGTACTGTGGTGAGGACGAAATCCAGACTGAAGGGGTTTGTAAAGCTGGTTGGTTTGGAGATGGCAGTGAATTTGTTTGGCTACAATGCAAGTTTTTGAGAGGAATGGTAGGTTGGAGATGGGGCGGTAATCAGTGAGGGAGGAGGGATCAAGACCGGGTTTGAGGATTGGAGTAACGGCAGCAGTTTTGAAGGCAGAGGGGACGGTTCCATGGGACAGCGAGGAGTTGAAAAAAGGGTTAGGGGCAGAGGACGGGGAGGCAGGACTTCAGGAGAGGAGGGGGTAGAGGGTCAAGGGAGCAGGTTGTGGGATTTGAGGAACCGATCAGATGGAGTGGGGTAACCAGGTTGAACTGGGAGAGGCGGCGCTGGGGAGGAGGAGTCAGGAGGTCAAGGGAGATGGGGGGGGGGGGGGGGGGAGAAGCGGTGGAGGTTGGGGGAGATGCTTGTATGTATTTAAATGATGTCATATCAACATTGATCTTAATTTCTTACAGTAGGAGAGGTTTTGGGGTATGGGAGGAAGGAAGATTAGGATTAGGTAAAAAGGTAGGGAGTGGTTAGGATGGCGGGAAGGGAAGGGTTAGATTGAAGGGAGGGAAGATAACTGCTACCCGGGAAACGGGATGCAACGCGTCATCTGTGAAGTTCCGCCCACATTGAGCTCATTGAGGCATTGCGCACTGCATTGAGGGGCCCCAACACTGGTCACGGGCTGTCCTTTACAGCAGATGGGGGGACCAGGCCAGCAGGAGCGGGCAGGACGAAGAATGGGGCTGGTTATTTGATGGATGGAGCAGCGTTAGCAGGTGGGCTACAATGGCAGGTGTAGCAGGGTAGAAACCAGAGCGTCCGTCAAAAGTGGCAATCGGGTGTAAGAAAAGGGTTAGAAACTCTTAGATTAACACAAAAAAAGACGAGATTTTCGGACAGAAGCGGCGAACAGTCAGCGCCAGCGTCCTCTCACGCCGAGTGAATAAATGTGAATGTAATACTGTACTGACTTAGCTCGCTTATAATGTTAATAGTATATTCTGAATACATTTAGTTAGTTTTAGGCTGGCCTATCACAGTTACACTGGCTTCCACCTGTGTATTAATATTGTGCATTTAATTGAGATACTTTATTAGTATACATTTTTCACTGTTGATATATAGATATTTACTGTTTTTATTAGTTTAATTACATTTTTAATTAATGTGCCATTCTTTGGCTACATGCTGCTGTGACAAAATAATATTTCAAATTTGGATCAATACAAATATATCTTAATATATATCTAAACAGAATCAGAATTCCTTTATTAGTCCCACAGCAGGGAAATGTACAGTGTAACAGAAAAAGCAGGTAGAAAAGGCATGCAATGATAAAAAAAGAAAAGCAGACATTGGTAATATATATATATATATATATATGTATTTTACGTTATCTGATCTAGGCCCAGTGGCCCATTCGCTGCCTGTGCTGTATTTCCCTGTGCTCCTGTCATGCTAATACTGATCCTGGGTCTGCAGGCTGAGGCTCCCGGTGGGGTACCACGGCAGGGCCTCCTCAGTGGTCGTTTCTCGGACCCCCATCCGCCGGCCCTCAGGCCAGATGAGGCCGGACCAGAGTAAGATCCTCACAGCTGACAGAAAACACAGAGTCCACTCAACAAATCACCAGAGATGAGCATGTTACAGATACAAGTTTAAGACTTGTTATTACATCTTTGCAAACCCTAGAAGAGTACTGCACGGTTTATTTTTCTTCACACTTTTTTTATCCTTTTAAAATTCGACTGCCAACCATGTTCATACGCAGGGTTTTATTTCTCTGTCCTCCACTCTTTGTGGTCCCTCTTTATTCGCTGCCTGTGACTCCACTGGTCGCTCCTTTCCTGTGAAAATTATGTTGTTATTTCATGTATTTCACCTTCTATATTTCATCTTTGTTTACATTATTATGGATTTAAACTATACAAATGTGTCTCAAACAGAACATACTTTGTATTGCTTTTTCAATGAATGCAGCCTTGGCCCATAGATGGAATGGTTTGCCCTGAGCGACATACACACAGAGCTGCACATCTTACTGCATGTTTCCTTTTCCTCTCAGCAAAGCCTCCAGTGTTTGGCCCTTCTAAGCAGCTGGACATCGAGCTGGAGATGGTGAGTACTTCAAAATCCAAATTCCCTGGGGATAAGCTAGGGCTGTGCAATTAATCGTATTTTAATCTCGATTACGATTTTTGCTTGCAACGATTACGAAAACAATGTCATCGAAATAAAACGATTATTCTTTTTAATTTAATTTTTTGTATTGGTTTTCAATTTAATTATACTTAAAGTTCAGGGTAATCAACTGTTAAAAACATAGTGTTCACATTTTTTTTAAGTCAGTAAATGGATAATCGCTTTTAATAATTGTGATATCAATTATCGACCAAAATAATCGTGATTATGATTTTTGCCATAATCGAGCAGCCCTAGGATAAACCAAGGTTTCCCTTCTCTCTAGCCTTTTGTCAGCTTTTGTGATTTTAAAGGTCCCATGTCATGGCCATTTCTACTGATCATAATTCCATTGTTGAGGTCTACTAGAATAGATTCATACTGTGACATTTTCCAAAATCACATTGGTTTCTCAAACAGCATCTCTGTATAGTATGTGTATTCACTCTCTGTCCTACACGGCTTGTTGGAGCTCCTGCCCCCCCTCCCTATGAGCCCAGTGGCCGTCTGCGAGACACAGCGAAACCCAGCCCGAACACACACACACACACACACACACACACACACACACACACACACACACACACACACACACACACACACACACACACACACACACACACACACACACACACACACACACACACACACACACACACACACACACACACACACACACACACACACAGCCTGGCTGGGAGTTTGTGTGTGCTCACACACCGACTCACAGCCTCGCCGCGTCCCGCCGTCTCAGGGAGGAGAAATCGGCTCCAGGGATTGGTCTATTTGGTCGATGGGTCCATTTGGGTATGGGCACGTCACTGTACCCAGAAAGAAAACAATGGAAAAAGAGAAATGTCCAACGAGGCGTTCAGGGGCAGCACAGACAGGTCTTTTCTGTGTTAGAGTTTTACTCGCTACAGGGTGTACTTTGAGGGTTTGTGACTCTGCAGACCGTTTACATGCAGAAAAACCTTCATAACACACAAGGGACGGGTAATAACCAGAAAAGCATGACATGGGACCTTTAACACAAAGTCAGTATTTCATTGCCATTATATTTCTTCCTTACTCTGATAGGCCTTCTTTGTTGGAGGAGGGAATCAGCTGGGGGAGCCAATCCCCATCGAGAAAGCCCATGAACACATCTTCGGCATGGTGCTCATGAACGACTGGAGCGGTGAGCCTCTGCACAACAAATCAAACATCCTCCGTGTGTGCTTGTTGCTATGGTTCCCTGACACATCAAGGCCGCCCTTTGTGATAATGATAGGCTTTACAGTCATTGAACATGATGATGTAAAGCTGAGATTCGTGAGAAAGTTTGTCAGATAGTTCTAAATCAGTGATGGAGCTGCTTATACGCATCCAAACCAACACTGTAATCAGCAGTGACGTTTCACTTAGAAGCACACTTGTTCCTTAATGCAGATCTTCATTATACATGGGGCTGCCACTGCAGATATAGTCTGATGGAAATGATTTTAGATATAATGGCAGTCCTCATCAAAATATTAGTAGGTGTATGTATTATTGATTCAGATCTGGAGAGAGGCTGGCACTCTCTGACTGTCATTGTCTCTAATACCCCCCCACCCCTTCACTCCCAGCATAATGTAGCCATCAGTATTTAAACTGGCATTGCAAGAAAATATTAATATAATCAGATAAATCCTTACTTGAAATTGCTTCTCCAATATGCATGGTTAGGAGAGTTACAATGACTAATTTCACATACAAAAATGTATTCTTACTTATTTAGCTATCAAAATATATACATTTTTTTATGAACATACAGGTTCACCTACTGAATTAAAAACAGAACAAAGAAAGTGAAAACCATAAAGCAGATTCAGGCAGTAGGCGTATAGATTCACACTTAAAGTATTGTCCTACAGAACAGTACAGTTTACAGAGAAGAGATAACATCTGATCCTTTTACAACAAACACTAGACAATCTTTTTAGGTTTTAATAACACTGTTATCCTGCTAGTAATCCATCATTTCCAATACAGGATTACACAGGGAATACAGTTACCTTTGACTGTATCCTGATTATGTAATCCCGTTAGATGTATCAGTTCTCCTGAGGCTGCAGATCCACACATGAATGTGTGTTCTATCCTGCAGTTATATTCATGTTTATTCTCAGCCAGGGACATCCAGGCGTGGGAGTATGTTCCTCTCGGTCCTTTCCTGGGGAAGAACTTTGGAACAACCATTTCCCCCTGGATCATCCCCATGGAGGCGCTGTTACCCTTCGCAGAGCCCAATGCCATCCAGGTCAGCACCGCGGTCCTGTAACTGCTCTGATAATGGGCGTAGGAAGCATCCTCAATGTGGGTGGGACATTTTGACGGGGGTGTGGGCAGGTGGTGGACCTCACCTCCTCTAGGGGGGTCCGGGGGAATGCTCCAGGAAGTTAAATGCATCTATCTGGTGCACTTCGAGAGCAACATTAGGGACTACATCTATGGATACATCTCTCAACAACACCCATGTGAAACAGTACTGTTTAAAACAGACTTACTTTTTCTTTATGCATATTTTACAAATCACTCTTTTTAAACTGTATTTTTGTTTTACTGTCCTAAGTATGAGTTGGAATAATTTCATACCTGTTATTCTCTTGTTTTACATAATGAAATGTGTGCCTTGGAAATACTTGTTTCCATAAGATAACTTGGACTAAAGTCAACGATCTAAGTAAACACTCACAGTCCTTTACCGCCCTGAGCTGACGTTATAAGATGTGTCTGACAGGAGAGAGCTCTCTTCCTCCTTGTTGTAGAAACAACTCCTTATGTATGTTTGCGCTCTCTCGTTCACTCTCTCTCTCACTCGCTCACACAAAATGCGCTCGTCGTGCCACACACACAGCCGAGCTTGAATGACACACAAAGACCCAGAATAACTTTTAATGCTGTATCCTATTATTTTCGGTGGCTTAGTTTATTGTATGATATGACAGGTGAACAGATCGCCACCGGGCTTACAACTAAAAACACAGCTACGCAAAAAACGCAGCATGTGTATACAGCGCATGTGTATACAGCGCATGTGTATACAGCGCATGTGTATACAGCGCATGTGTATACAGCTCATGTGTACGGCTCTGAGAATCTGCCTTGGTACAAAGTAACAGTGAAAACATGGTACGGAGTTTCATTGATTTGGGCATTCTCACAATAAGCAAGTGGAATGGATTTGATAATGAAGCACTGACACAGCGCTCTACAAAGTGCGGCGAGTGGATAGACCGATTCACAGACTCTCCACATGGTAAACGTGGGGGGGTCTAAACCAGTGATTGAATTGGAATAAAAAAGGTGCCAGTACTCTAAATCAGCAACTGTTTCAAGTACATTTATTTATACAGCCCAAAAACAAGTATTTGGCTCAAAGTCATAATATATCCTAATGCTGGTGGGTTTGTCTCTTTACTGTATATTTTAGAAAGGCTCGCTGTACAAAATGACTCCGGGTGCATCTGAGATTAGAGGGGGTGCAGTGGTAAAGTGCTATTTTTACAAGTGGGGAGTGGACCTGACACCCTCTAGGGGGGTCTGGGGGCATGCTCCCCCGGGAAGATTTTCTTTTAAATATTGAAGTTAAAATGAAGTTAAATGCATCATGCACTTTGAGAGCAAAATGAAGAGATATATGGATACCTCTCAACATCCATATGAAACAAACAGATTTACTTTTTCTTTATGGATATAAAAGAAAGTAAAACCTGACTATACTGGCGGCTGGTTAAATGACTCCTCGTCCCTGAGTACACTCACTATCTTTCAGCAGGAAAGGAGAGAGGGAATCCTTGTCCGGCGACAACCTCTGTCTTTTCGCACTATTATTAAGCCACGCTAACATTTTTGAAAATGCTAACATTATGTGAAGTCTTTTCTGCTCTAGTCTATCGCTGCAGATAACTTTTCTGACACCTCCTGCTTAAAACCCAAAAAGTCAGAAGGATCGTGAGGCCCCGACATGCGTCATGAGATGCTGCCGGCGGCTGAGTACCGGCATTTTACTGAGTACCGGCACCTCTCTGGACCAACATCAGATATTGGGGCTTTCTTTTATTAAAGCTGGGGCATTGTGTCAGCCATGGTGTAGAAAGGTGACATCAAGGCAAGGGAGTCGGTGTGTTTCAACACTGGGGTTGACTCTCCTTATATATGCCTTTGGACAATTTATGGTGTCAAAGACTTTATTTATTTCAAGGAAAAACAAAAAATTCAGGCTCTAGGTTTCAATTCAAAATATAAAAATAATGTGCAACGGCTTTCAGGAATTCTGTAATGCTTTCAAATATGTAGGCCTATGCCCCTGTACTGTACATCAACTTCTTTTTTTAATATAATGTTATTTCTGCTGAGTCAGCACACTAGTAGGCATGATTTATTTATTATAAACCCCTGGACTTTATAAGCTTATACGGTTTCAGAAAATATTGCTGCTCATTCAAAGTTTACATTTCTGTGATCTCTAAAGGCCCGGATACACCGGGCCGATTTCGGCCGTCGAAGAGCGTCCTGTCGCCCTACTCAGATTGGTGTGTCCAGCACCGTCGTGTCTTTTCGGCCGTGCCGACACCTTCCGCTCCCGATTCCACATCGGGAGACTGTCGGCAAAATAAATCTATTATTTTCAAAAGCTTTTTTAGTCTGATGCTTCGATTAATTTTAAACAGACAGTTCAACAAAAGGATACCCAACAAATGTAATTTTATCATTTAAATATTGGATTGTTCTCTCTTTATTTTCAATAAAATTGTGGTCTTACCTTGACTTGAAGATTAAATCCATTTGCCTATCATTCTGGACAAAAATCTCTATTACTTTTTTGTAGAAGTCCTCCTTATCTTCCTCTAGTTTCAAAAGTCGATTCATGCATTTAATTGATAGATTTATGATTCGAAAATTATAAAAGTAGGGTAGACATGTGGATATTATCCGGCAGAACAAAAACGTTTTCCACAGACCTCATTTCGAGCTATTTTCTAAAATCCCATGGAGAAATCTCATTGCTTTTTTGTCGAGGGAACCCGTGAATAGCTTACTTCCGGGTTTTAGGACGCGTCACTGCACGGCCCAATCCCAAACCACGCCCTACGCCCTACCCCTACACACTCCCCCTCCATGACTGAGTGAACTCCGTGGAGTGACACTCGCAGCTCAACGAGGCTCCCTCCTGTCAGATGGAGGAAGTAAATACAGCGGCAAGCTTTGGGACGGCCTCCCCTCTCTCCGGCAGAAACGGGAAATGCCGTAACTGTATGTAACAACGGTTTCAAATCAGCAACTACATTAAAACTCCAAACATCTTTAATTGTGTTTTTTACAAGTGGGGGGTGGACCTAACATCCTCTAGTCTAGGGGGGTCGGGTCCGGGGGCATGCTTCCCCGGGAAGATTTTTTTTTTAATATTGAAATTAAATGCATCAATCTGGTGCACTTTGAGAGCAAAATCAAGAGATCTATGGATACCTCTCAACAGAACTGTAAACAGATGTTCTATTTCTTTATGGATATTTTACAAATCACTCCTTTTAAACTGTATTCTTGTTTTACTGTCATATAGTATTTCATACCTGTTTTTAATTTATGCTCTTGTTTTTTTTTATACCTATAAAGATCATATATTATTTCTGAGAACATAAAAACATAATGGGCAGATTTTACAGTAATTATAATAAAAATGTAGCTCAAGCATTTATGCAACTTGATTTGGTGTGTGTGGTGACGACCAGGTGTGCACACAGCATTTTATTATTTATCCCACAAATTGAGACTATGTCCCGCATTTGAGTGACAGTCGCGCAGAAAGGCTGGATCGGTTCGCTGACGGCCGGCACCGCGATTTTTTAATTATTATATTGTCTAAACAGCATCATGTAAGTTGTGCTGACAGGTGACACAGAGGTCCACACACACAGTGTACCCCCCCCCCCCACACTAGGTGGGTACCTGCCCCTAATGACTAGTCACCACTGGTGTCAGGGCCTTAACACGTCGAGGAGAAAGGTGGAGAATTTGGAGCAAAATAGTTTCAATAATAAATTTAAGTTTAAAAAAAAAAAAAAAGAGAATAACATAATTTTGTTTTTGGCGTATATTAAAACCATGGTTTCCTCAGTCATCTTCACAGACAGGTAGACAGATCACTGCTTTACATACTGTCATAAAAACCTGATTTTAAAGGAACTGACCATACCATAATGAAGCCTCCCCCTCCTCACTTTTTCTACTTTCTCCCTGTTGCTCCTCTCTCTGCAGGATCCAGAGCCCCTCCCTTACCTGCAGCACCCGGACCCCTTCACCTTCAACATTAACCTGTCTGTGTCACTTAAAGGTACAGTACACGGAGCGTTTCAGTCTTCTAATGTCTGGAGCTTTGCATTTTGGTCTTCGTGACTTCTTTCCTCGGACCTGTCACTGGTCGGTAGACATGTACTTTCATTGTAAGGAAATGTCACTTTTTGGCTGGAGATAAAGTACAATATGAGGTAGAAGAAAAGTACCTCAAGATGTAAATGTACCAAGGTACTTTCTGCCATGGCTAAATAAAACTATACCGTGTCAAGTCCTAATGTCACTTTTGCTCTAAATCTAAGACATACTTTATTAATCCCACGAGGGGAAATTCAGCTTTCACTCGATTATTACTGTACTTACAGAACACCTGAAATACACACATGCAAAGGACCTATACTCATTAGGCTGGAGATGCACAAACACGCATTAATGGAGAGGTGTCCCAGAAAATATAACCCAGAATGGGGTGTCAAAACTTCTGTTATATGTGATAAAGTGGATGTCTCCTTTAAAATAAGTTTGCTCTTGTAGGACAGGACATGGCAGATGCAGCAACCATCTGCAAGACAAACTTTAAGGTAAGAGGATCCATAACAACAATCTCTGCTAAAGTCCCAAACTAATATTTTCAGGACTGGGTAAAATGGGGCCATGCCTAGCTTGCCAATTCTGTATCACTGCAATAACCCCTGGTTAATAAGTTACAACACCTTTCAACAGCTTTCAAATACCTGCTGCAGTTTTAGCTAAACGTTTGTTCTCACGCTCTGCCTCTCTTTGCTCACATTTCCTCTCTGTCTCTAGTACATGTACTGGACCATGAAGCAGCAGCTCACCCATCACACAGTGAACGGGTGCAACGTGAGACCAGGGGACCTGCTGGCCTCGGGGACCATCAGTGGACCTGTGAGTGCACCTTAACACTAGATAGGATGGATTCTCTTTAAACGGTGTATCTTTTTAGGGATCTCTAGTTTACCCTCAAACGCATACTTTGTCTTATTCTGAAGTTTGCACAAGTTATCCAATTGATTTAATGTATTGTCGTTTCAGTCTTTTAACCTCTTACTGACCTCTTGTATTGAATATGCCAACATATAGTTTTGATCAGGTGGCACAAAGAATAAATGAGCTGTTTTTCAAACCCGACTTGTGTTGGATGATGTGTTATTGCCCCAGATGCCTCTCAGCCTTGTGTTGTACATGTGCCTTTAGCATACAGAGCTCATTCTGTGTGTTCTGTGTTCCATCAGGATCCAGAGAGCTTTGGCTCCATGCTGGAGCTGTCCTGGAGGGGCACTAAGAACATTGATCTGGGGGGAGGAGAAACCAGAACTTTCCTGAGGGATGGAGATCAAGTCACCATCAAAGGTCAGACTCAGCCTTCAGCACAGATAAGTGGTGGTTATCATTTAAAAACGTTATTATCAATAAGGAAAACAACAAAAATACCATAATTTATTTCATTATTGATAAGACATTGGTCATTTTGGTGTTGAATACAATATATGAATAACATTTTGTAGTAAAAAATAAAACAATTGTAGTAATAGTAAAACCTGTCTAGCCCAATGCTTTTCATATATTTGCATTGAGGAAGAGGAAGAGTCAGCCTGACTTGTAGTCCCATGTGGTCCAGCTTAATGCTGAATTAAACTCAAATTCATCATCTCTGACTTATAAATGTCTTAATTTTTCAAATTCTATGACATGATCACGGATCATTTTTTTCTGTGTTTTTCTCCAATCTTTTTTTGTAATGCAGGTTATCTTTCTTATGTTATTATTATAAATCATTTCATCACCTCCAGCTGTAATGAAAATATATTCAGCTCTCAGCTGATAATGTCAAGCTTCCACAGCCTTTAAGGTTTCTGCATTTACAGCAGTCCTCTGCAATCACCTTTTTTACAAGTCAGCATTTACTTGTATTCTGCAAGAAGTGCATTTTTTTTGTTGAGCATGTAATTTACCATCCCTGTCGTCTCCTTCTTGTTACTTTTCTAATCTTCAAATAAGATATTTTATTCCCCAAAATACTAACTTTCTGGTAAATTGTGTTTTTTTTTCTAAAGCTCACAAACAAAACATGTTCTGTCCTTTTTAACGCAAAGCACAGTTCCTGGTGTTGCGAGTGTATTCCATCTCCGTGCCCCAGTCATCAATCAAACACCCCCCCCCGCTAAGATGCTTGCAAAGTGATGTAAAACTGCTGAAGGGCCTTTTTTCTTTCTTTTAAAAATGAAAATATTAACAATGAATTGGATGTAAAGTTGTGTTTGACTGTAAACAAAATGACATGTAAACAGGTTTCAGACCAGCCCTAATGATGGGATTTAACTGTCTCGACGTGTCCATAATAATTTGTTTACAATTATACTAATGTCCCATGTTTTCCTCTGTCTAGGTTACTGTCAGGGAGATGGATACAGGGTGGGCTTCGGACCCTGCGCGGGGACCATCCTCCCCGCCCTGCAGCACTGAAACACACTTCCTGTTACTTAAGAGAGGATCCTTTAGCATTTCCACACACACACACACACACACACACACACACACACACACACACACACACACACACACACACACACACACACACACACACACACACACACACACACACACACACACACACACACACACACTGGTAAACAGTCAATGGGGCAACATCTTTGGATTATTCCCTGTGTTCCCTCCACTCATTTGTTTACTTCAGCAACATAGTGACATCATTATGTAACACTTGAGCCTCTATTGGCTAGCGTTTCAACACATTGCACGTGATAGGCTAAGGGGCTCTCTAAGCGGTTGACCAATCACAACAGAGCAGGTCAGCTAACTAATCAGAGCAGACTGGGCTCTGGTTTCAGACAGAGGGTGAAAAGAGGTGCTGCAGCACAGGCATTATGAGAACAATAAAGAGCTTTTTGAACATTAGAGCATGGAGACATGTAGAGACACTACATGCTGATAGGAACCCTAATATTAGCAGAATATGTCCTCTTTAAAATAGTCCCAGAATGTAAACTGTATTTATAATTTCTTCAGCCCCTTTTAAAGAGAAAAAGGTGTCTGTAGAAATAAATCATGTTCATTTCATTTAGTTTTCTAAACTGACTTTAAAGGTCACCTATTATGCAAAATGCACTTTTTGTGTGTCTTTTCTATATGTGTGTGTCAGGAGACTCACAAAGTGTCCAAAAATAAAACCCTCTCTCTTTCAACCACGGAACAGTGTCTCAGTGCTTCTTAACATTTAACAAACTATGAATGTGTCATACCCACCTAACGGGAAGAAACTCAGCTAACTGACGATACGAACCATTTTTACGGAAACAAAACACAAGTCTCACAAGAAATGAGCCCTTAGCGAAAACGGGCTAATGCTATTTCTGCTCATAACCAGTGATGCAATCACACGTATGGTGAAAAAAGAGAGAACTATTCAAAGCAGAAAAAAACCAGCGTAATATACCATCTGACAAAGGCCGGTGCTATAATGCTTCAATTACCTGGCTATTCTTTATAATATACTCAGATCAATAGGAGACAGAGATGTTAAGTTATAAATCAAGGGTTTTTATTATTATTTACAGCAGGGGTGTGGAACCTTTTTCCTTTACATTTTTACAACATCCTCAGAGAGGGCCGTACAAATTATTGACCTCTGCTTAAAAAACTAAAATCACAGCCCATTCATTTGGCCTTTCTTTCATGCTGTGCAAAGAAAAAGCAACCTCTTAATCCAGATATCTCACCATGACTCACGTATGCATGCACGTGCTGGTGTGGCATGACCACCAAAACAGAAATATATGGACACAAGATGTGTGCAAATGTATTTAGTATCCTATCCATGATTTAAGTTGGGGGGGGGGGGCCCTAACCTCCTCTAAGGGGGTCCGGGGCCTGCTCCCCCGGGAAGATTTTTTTTTTAAATATTGAAGTTAAAAGCATCAATCTGGTGCACTTTGAGGGCAACATTAAGAGATCTATGGATACATCTCTCAACACCCATATGAAACAGAACTGAACACCCATATGAAACAGAACTGAACACCCATATGAAACAGAACTGTAAACAGATTTTTATTTTTGGATATTTTAACCCTAAACCCTAAAAAACGGAGATTTCATATGCATGCTTGTGAGAGCTACAACCCAGCTTCCGGTTTTGGGCGTGCTGGCATGCATTCACCAATGGTAATGTTTTGATGGATTTTAGGAACTTCCCCTCGATTCCATTGGCTCTAACGGTTCAAAAGAGGTGTCAATCATCAAAATCGACCAAGGGGGGCCAGAGATATGGCAAATCCACCCAAATGACCCTAGAAGTGGTTTTTTTCTTCTAAATCTCTCTAAAAAAGTCAAATGTCACTTGTTTTGCATCAAACTTGATACAGGGTACTAATTATATGTTATAGTTTGGATTCCTAAAGCTTTTAGTCTACCATCCCATCATTCAAGGGGTGGTTTTCACTATAAGTAATGTAGGCTCAGGGGCCTCATTAATAAAGCCTTGCGTAAGATTCACATGGGAAGGTTGCTTACGTAGGACAAAACAAATAAATATGCACAGACATTTTACGATATATAAAACGTACGTCCTACGCCGGTTTCCCTTTATAAATCACAATCAACTCAAAATGCGGCGCAGCTTTTTGCCGGTTTCACGTAACGCCCATATTTGCCTATAAATAGTCAAAGAAACGCCCCGTATTAATATTCATTTTGACTGCATGAAGAAGATCGCAGGAAATGACGACAGAACAGCTAAAAAATACATTTCACATCGTGTCAGATTTTGGTTCTTTTGGGAAGGTGGAGACAAATCACATTGTTTGGTGGATGCAGTTTGAACCAGAGTAGCAGCATGAAGGTCGGATCGTCAGCATAAATAAATAAGTGGTCTGAACAAAGTTTGTGCCGGGGACAGGAGATGAGAAACTGTAAGAAAGTTTCGGGTGATCCCTGCGGAGTGGAGTCAATTAAAGGTCCCAAGTCATGGCCATTTCTACTGATCATAATTCCATTGTTTAGGTATACTAAAATACATTTATATTGTGCAATTTTCCAAAGTCACATTGGTGTCGCAGTTTCTCGTCTCTCCCGTTTTTGCATGGGTCAGAGTTTGCGTGGAGGACTGCACATTTTCCCATCAAGTTTGTTTTTTATAAATCGCAAATATTGCTTCGAAACTGGCGTACGCCATCTTTTGAGCATACGCACCGTTTATAAATGAGGCCCCAGGGCAACCTGTTAAGCCCCAAAGCCCCCCTCGGCGGGGGCTTTTTATTTTCACAACACTGTCTCAGGGGATCTTAATATTTAAGAACCTATTAATGTGTTATACCAGATTAACGGGAAGAATCTCAGCTAACTGACGATACAAACATTTTTTACCAAAACAAAACACAAGTCTCATAAGAAGCATCTAAATGACCCCTGAGCGAAAAATGCTCATGCACTTTGGCACAGAACTCAAGATAAAATATACCCTTATTACTTATCGCAGCTGCACATACAAGATATCCGATTAAAGCTGAGATTCCACAGATTATTTAGGTATATATAGCATCACTGAGTGATCCGAACTCGCGACAGGGGAAGCAAACACAGACATTACAACACTTTACGTAGCTTTTACGGGAGATCGTCTCACCGTAGCTGTCAATCTGATCAAAAGACTGGTTCAATGGCATTAAAACAAGAAAAAACGCGGCTGAATGGGTTAATCCATAGGTTGATAATGTTTCTGTGGAATAAGTTTTTTTTATTTATAATCCATAAGAAGAACCAGCACCTTACCAGCACCTTACCGTGGTAGAGAGGTTTGTGTGCCCTGATGAACCTGGGGGCTGTGTTGTCTGGAACCTTGTGTTCCTGGTAGGGTCTCCCATGGCAAATTGGTCTCAGGCAAGGGGCCAGACTAAGATTGGTTCAAAAGACCTCATGAAAGAAAAACCAAGAAGTGAGGATACCCGGCCCAGAGGAAGCCCGGGGTCCCTTTCTGGAGCCAGGCCCAGAAGGAGGACTCGTCGGCGAGCGTCTGGTGGCCGGGCTTGCCACGGAGGCCGGCCGGGCCCAGCCCGAAAAGGCAACGTGGGCAACACCTCCGCTTCTCCGTCCCGCGGGCCCACCACCTACGGGAAACAACGATGGGGTCGGGTGCGCTGCCAGAAGGGTGGCAGTGAAAGCGGAGGGTCTCGACGGACCAGACCCGGGCGACAGAAGCTGGCTTTGGGGACGTGGAACGTCACCTCTCTGGGGGGGAAGGAGCCGGAGCTTGTGCGGGAGGTGGAGCGGTACCAGTTGGATCTGGTTGGGCTCACCTCTACGCATAGCGTCGGCTTTGGAACCTTACTTCTGGATAGGGGTTGGACTCTATTCTTCTCCGGAGTTGCTCAAGGTGTGAGGCGCCGGGCGGGTGTGGGGATACTCACAAGTCCCCGGTTAGGTGCTTCGTTGTTGGAGTTTACCCCAGTGGACGAGAGGGTCACCTCCCTACGCCTGCGGGTTATGGGGGGGAAAACTCTGACTGTTGTGTGTGCTTATGCACCAACAGCAGTTCAGAGTATACGGCCTTCTTGGAGACCCTGGAAAGAGTCCTGTATGGGGCTCCTGAAGGGGACTCTTTAATCTTGCTGGGAGACTTCAACGCACATGTGGGCAATGATGGAGACACTTGGAGGGGCGTGATTGGGAGGAACGGCCCCCCTGATCTGAACCGGAGTGGTGGTTTGTTACTGGACTTCTGTGCTAGTCATGGATTGGCCATAACAAACACCATGTTCGAACATAAGGATGCTCATAAGTGTACGTGGTACCAGAGCACCCTAGGCAGAAGGTCCATGATCGATTTCGTTATCGTATCATCGGACCTGAGGCCGTATGTTTTGGACACTCGGGTAAAGAGAGGGGCAGAGTTGTCAACTGATCACCATCTGGTGGTGAGTTGGGTCGAGTGGCGGGGGAAGCCTCTGGACAGACCTGGTAAGCCCAAACGTGTAGTTCGGCTGAACTGGGAACGTCTGGAGGAGGCCCAAGTTCAGGAGGCCTTCAACTCACACCTCCGGCGGAGCTTTTCGGGCATTCCTGTGGAGGTTGGGGACATTGAACCAGAGTGGTCGGTGTTCAAAGCCTCTATTGCCGAAGCCGCGGCGGGGAGCTGTGGTCTCAAGGTCCTAGGTGCCTCAAGGGGCGGTAACCCTCGAACCTCCTGGTGGACACCGGTGGTCAGGGAAGCCGTCCAACTGAAGAAGGAGGCCTTCAGTGATTTGTTATCCCGGGGGACTCCCGAGGCAGTTGCAAGGTACCGACAGGCCCGAAGGGCAGCAGCCTCATCCGTGGCCGAGGCAAAGCAGCGGGTGTGGGAGAAGTTTGGAGAAGACATGGAGAAGGACTTTCGGGCGGCACCAAAGTTGTTCTGGAAAACTGTCCGACACCTCAGGAGGGGGAAGCTGTGTACAGTAAGGATGGGACGTTGTTGACCTCAACTGATGGAGTGTTAGGGCGTTGGAAGGAACACTTTGAGGAACTCCTGAACCCGACAACTCCGCCCTCTATGTTAGAGGCAGAGCTGGAGTATGACGGGGGATCAACACCAATCTCCCGGGGGGAGGTCACTGAGGTCGTCAAACAACTCCACAGTGGCAAAGCCCCGTGGGTGGATGAGATCCGCCCGGAAATGCTGAAGGCTCTGGGTGTTGAGGGACTGTCATGGTTGACACGTCTCATCAACGTTGCGTGGAAGTCGGAAACAGTACCGAAGGAGTGGCAGACCGGGGTGGTGGTTCCCCTTTTTAAAAAGGGGGATCAGAGGGTGTGTGCCAATTACAGAGGCATCACACTACTCAGCCTCCCCGGGAAAGTTTACTCCAAGGTACTCGAAAGGAGGGTCAGGCCGATTGTCGAACCTCAGATTGAGGAGGAACAATGCGGATTCCGTCCTGGTCGTGGAACGACGGATCAGCTTTTTACTCTCGCAAGGATCCTGGAGGGGGCCTGGGAGTACGCTTATCCGGTCTACATGTGTTTTGTAGACTTGGAGAAGGCGTATGACCGAGTTCCCAGGGAGTTACTGTGGGAGGTGCTGCGGGAGTATGGGGTGAGGGGGTCTCTACTCAGGGCCATCCAATCTCTGTACTCCCAAAGCGAGAGCTGTGTCCGGGTCCTCGGCAGTAAGTCGGACCCATTTCCGGTGAGGGTTGGCCTCCGCCAGGGCTGCGCTTTGTCACCAATCCTGTTTGTAATATACATGGATCGGATTTCGAGGCGTAGTCGTGGGGGAGGGGGTCTGCAGTTCGGTGGACTAAGGATTGCACCACTGCTTTTTGCAGATGATGTGGTTCTAATGGCTTCATCGGTCTGCGACCTTCAGCACTCACTGGATCGGTTCGCAACCGAGTGTGAAGCGGCTGGGATGAGGATCAGCACCTCCAAATCTGAGGCCATGGTTCTCAGCAGGAAACCGATGGACTGTCCACTCCAAGTAGGGAATGAGTCCTTACCCCAAGTGAAGGAGTTCAAGTATCTCGGGGTCTTGTTCTCGAGTGAGGGAACAATGGAGCGTGAGATGGGCCGGAGAATCGGAGCAGCGGGAGCGGTACTGCAGTCGCTTTACCGCACCGTTGTGACGAAAAGGGAGCTGAGCCAGAAGGCAAAGCTCTCTGTCTACCGGGCCATTTTCGTTCCTACCCTCACCTATGGTCATGAAGGATGGGTCATGACCGAAAGAACGAGATCGCGGATACAAGCGGCCGAGATGGGTTTCCTCCGCCGGGTGGCTGGTGTCTCCCTTAGGGATAAGGTGAGAAGTTCGGTCATCAAGGAGGGACTCGGAGTTGAGCCGCTCCTCCTTCGCGTCGAAAGAAGCCAGTTGAGGTGGTTCGGGCACCTAGTTAGGATGCCACCTGGGCGCCTCCCTAGGGAGGTGTTCCAGGCACGTCCAGCTGGGAAGAGACCAAGGGGTAGACCTAGGACCAGGTGGAGGGATTATATCTCTTCGCTGGCCTGGGAGCGCCTTGGGATCCCCCAGTCAGAGCTGGTTGATGTCGCCAGGGAAAAGAAAGTTTGGGGCTCTCTGCTGGAACTGCTACCCCCGCGACCCGACCACGGATAAGCGGGAGAAGATGGATGGATGGATGGATAATCCATAATTCAATTTTTATGTAAAAATCGGAGAGTAAAAGTTAGCTGCCACCAGAGTTATCGCAGCTTCCGGTTTTGGCTATGCGTCAGTTTCACACACACACATTACCAAATAAGGAGTATGTGGGAGTTCCCCTCGATTCCATTGGCTCTGACGGTTAGAAAGAGATGTCAATCAGCAAAATCGAGCAACGGGGGCCAGAGATAGGTCAAATCCACCCAAATGACCCCAGAAGTGGGGACCAGAAAATACCGGGAGTAAAAAACCCTGATTTTCTTCCCCATGAGGAACCCTGGAAAAAAGCTTCCTTTTAACCAGAGTTCCTGCCGCTCTGCACGGAGCGCGAAACACTGTTCCCGGGATGACAGGGTTCCCTGTATCCCGAAGTACTCTGATAGCGCCAGGTGTACATTGTCTGGATGTGCCCGTGGTTGGTGGCAAACCACGCCAGAGCCCTCCACACGCTGCATTTCACACAGGCTCTCATTATGTCGCCGTTTAGGAGAAGACTCGTAAACTGCGCATTCATGCTCAACATCACTAAGGGATGAGCGGAGGTGTGTGCAGTGCTGTCCACACGAGGCGTAATAATGGCCCTCCGTGGGCTTATTACGACCGTGGGTAGGAGGTACGTCTGAGACAGAGGAAAAATCCGTGCTGCCTAAACCCAAAAAGTTTAAAGGTAGACGGATTGAATAGTACGCCCTGCTGTTTTATTTAAGTTAAAAAAACCCAGCCGGCTTAGGCAGCGAGCCATGCTGCCAAGTAACCAATAGGCTATTGGCAGCCGGCTTAACCGGGGAGCCTTGCTGCATATTATATTCCATCTGTCCATTGAACACACGCGCCGCCACTCAGCGCGCCAACCTGCTCTGGATATGCTGTGGTTGTCATGGTGACGAGCCACGCCAGAGCCCTCCAGACGCTGCACTTCACACAGCCTCTCATTATGTCCACTGTAACACATTTTCCTGTCAAACAACAGTAAAGCGCCGGCAGTCTCTTCACAGACACCTGCACTTCACTGCCATACCACAGTCATACTGTGAAATGATTTTACAGCCTTTCTCATTAACAGTAAAATACCGGCAGCAGAGCAATACAGCAATACACTGAAATTATACAGTATTCATACTGTTGAACAATTTCAGTTTATTACTGTAAAAAATTAAATAATTCACAGAACATTCTGGTTAGGGGGCTGCCAGTAGATTAGTGCAGAAAACCGGCTGAAAAATAACAGTAATTGCTTACAGTGTTAAACTGGACACCGAGGTGCGTTCACGCTCAACACCCCTAAGGGATGAGCGGAGCTGTGTGCAGTGCTGTCCTCACTGTAATAATGGCACTCGTGGGCTCATTACCGTGTGTAGGAGGTAGGTTTGAGACAGAGGAGAAAAACCGAGCTGCCTAAAAACCAATAGGTTTTAAAGACAGCCTATGCAGCGAGCCATGCTGCCTATAACCGACAGGTTAGGGGCAGCCGGCTTACCCGGGGGGCCTTGCTGCTTATTATTATTATCCATCTGTCCATCGAACACACGCGTCGCCCTTCTGAGTAATATTCTGAGAGCGCGCAACATGCTCTGGATGTGCTGTGGTTGTCATGGTGACGAGCCACGTCAGAGCCCTCGCCGCCGTTGCCCGTGAAGCAACCCAAGAGGGGCCCGGACCGAAAAGCTGCGAGGGGGCCTCCACACGCTGCATCTCCCAGCAGCTCTCATCCTGTCTCTGTTTAGGAGAAGGCTCGTAAACTGGACATTGAGGCGCGTTCACGCTCAACCCTGCTGAGGAATGAGCGGAGGTGTGTGCAGTGCTATTCACACAGTGCGTAATAACAGCCCTGGGCTCATAGAGAACCGCAGTGACGCGTCCTAAAACCCGGATGTAAACTTCTTCCGGTTCCTTCGTCAAAAACGCAATGCAATTTCGAAATAAGGTCTGTGGTTGACACACATTTAAGAGAAGGATCACGTTTTGTTCAGCCGGATAATCTCCACATGTCTCTCCTACTTTTATAATTTTTGAATCACAAATCTAGTCGCCAAAAGCGAAATGCTAACGTTATGCTATAAACGAACTACAAGCCAGTACAGCAGCGTCGCACGACTTCAACGTCACGCCAACTTAAGATCGTTTCAACTGACTTGCACTGAAACTGCACTTTGAACACTTTAAATATATTAACATTTTAAACTGTATACCCCGTTTATCTAGGCCCTTTTTGTTTTATGTATAGGCTACATGTCACACTGTGGGAAACGATATTTCTGGATGTATAACACATGTAGAATTTGTTTACAATAAAGCTGACTTTGACTTCCGCGTGCTTGCATATTTTAACAAAGCTTTTAATTTGAATTTAACTAGATGTCATGGCTGTGTCAATTACCAGTCTGATATCGTTTTACAAAGATGACAAGAAGAATGGAGATAGAGGAGAGAACCACTACAAGTCAGGACACGGGCAGCCTAGATGAAGGTGTGCTTACCGGTGTTGTCAGGGCTAGCATGAGGGACAAGGTTTATAGAGTGTCGGTGGGTAGTTATAGCAAGAGTACCGTTAACCTAGAGTTAATTTATTCACATTAATTCCCATCAACAAATCCATTTTATGTGTCACATGAAATCTTTATTAGGCAAGGCAAGTTTATTTATATAGCACTTTTCAACACAT
The DNA here is from genome assembly GCF_902827115.2 of Pseudochaenichthys georgianus. Lineage (NCBI taxonomy): Eukaryota > Metazoa > Chordata > Actinopteri > Perciformes > Channichthyidae > Pseudochaenichthys > Pseudochaenichthys georgianus. Next base: position 5,817,006 of record NC_047505.1, on the reverse strand, counting down.
GGCAATTCAAAGTGCTTTACAAAAAATGAAAGACATTAAGAAATGGCATTTAAAATCAGTCATTAAAAAGCAAAGCTAATAAAATAAACATTAAAAGAAAAAATACATGGATAAAAGTTACAGTGCAGTTTAAGATGTGAATAGTTCAATTAAAAGCAGCGGCAAAAAGAAAAGTCTTCTTGCTGGATTTAAAAGTAGTCAGCGTTGCAGCGGACCTGCAGGTTTCTGGGAGTTTGTTCCAGATGTTTGGAGCATAATAACTGAATGCTGCTTTACCATGTTTAGTTCTGACTCTGGGGACAGAAAGCTGACCAGTCCCTGAAGACCGGAGAGATCGGGATGGTTAATCATTTAGCAGGAGGTCAGAAATGTATTTTGGGCCTAAACCATTCAGTGCTTTATAAACCAGCAGCAGTATTTTGAAATCTATTCTTTGACACACAGGAAGCCAGTGTAAAGACTTCAGAACAGGAGTGATGTGATCCACTTTCTTAGTGTTAGTGAGGACTGCAGCTTCCTAATAGATGTTTTAGTGAGACCTGTGAAGACACCATTGCAGTAGTCCAGTCTACTGAAGATAACGGGACAAGTTTTTCCAAATCCTGCTGTGACATTAGTCTTTTAATCCTAGATATGTTCTTTAGGTGATAGGCTGATTTAGTAACTGTTTTAATGTGACTGTTGAAACTCAGGTCAGAGTCCATGACAACACCTAGATTTCTGGCTTTATCTGTTGGTTTGAACATTGCAGACTGAGGCTCAGCGCTAACTTTTATACGTTCCACCTTGGCTCCAAAAACCATTACCTCAGTTTTATCTTTGTTTAATTGGAGAAAGTTCTGACACATCCAGTCATTGATTTGTTCAATGCACTTACTCAGTGTTTGAAATGGAGCATAGTCTCCTGGTGAAATGGTTAGGTAAATGTGTGTGTCATCTGCATAGCTATGCTAACTTATTTTGTTGTTCTTCATTATCTGAGCCAATGGTAGCATGTAGACGTTAAAGAGAAGAGGCCCCAAGATTACACATTTTACACACCAGAAAACACAGAAATATCCATGAAATAAACATACAGTAGGCTATAATTGGGAAGGCATTATAAATGTAAATATATTTTAAATAATAAAACAATCCCACCACCACAGGTATCTACAGGAGAAGAGGGAATTCTCTCCACAAAATGTGAATGCCCATGTGGAGAATGGAAATGCAGTCATGCGGCTGCATTAGCCATCTTTGCCATCCACACTTTCAGCTGCACTGACACCCCCTGTCAGTGGAAGAAGCCAAAGGCAGCTAAACGTACGCATTCAGTGGAGGAGCTATTTCCTCCAACCAATAACTCATTCAACCCGCTGACAAGAGAGCCCACCTCCGAAGATCGTGACTGGCTGAGGGACAGACTCGGGGGCAGGTTCTCAGGAATGTCTTGGCTTCTCTCCCCCGAGCCAGAAGAGGAACACTACAGCTTGGAAACACTTACTGTTCCTAAAATTCTCAAATCTGTTGGGCATCAGGGACCTGAGGCAATTGTGGCAAGCATGGCATTGTCTGAGGAGCAACAGAGGGCAATTCAGGTGGCTACACTGGTCAGCGAACCAACCCAAACTGGCATTTGTTCAGGAAAGGAAGGTTGACTGCCAGCAACGTTGGAGCTGTCCTGAGGTCAAAGCGTGTGACTGCTTCCCTTATTGCCAGGGTGCTAGGGCAACAACAGGCCCTTGGTGGTGTTTTGTCTGTACAGTGGGGGACTATGAATGAATGTGAGGGCGTCAGGGCATTCACCACTGCAACCCAGATGCAGGTCCATGAGTCAGGTTTGTGGCTCTCCCAATCAGGAGTGTTGGGGGCATCTCCAGATGGTCTGGAAGGGTCTCCCGCTGTGCTGGAGGTAAAGTGTCCCTACGGAGCCAGGGAAATGACAATTAGTGAAGCATTGCAAGTCAAGGGCTTCTGTGTCAGTAAGGAAGAGAAACATTCAGCCTGCGTGAGGAGCATCCTTACTGGCACCAAGTGCAAGGTCAGCTTCACCTCACTGCAAGAAAGAAGAAGAAATTGTGAATCGTTTTTAATTTACATTTACTCGCCTTTGCAATGTTGTGGTTGTTAGAGTGTTACCCCCTAAACGCACCAGGAGCGTCTGCGCTGCGTTACGTTGCGGCTGCGCCACGCTGCGACCTCCTCCTGCGACCTAACACACCAGGCGCGTTTCAAAACGTTGCGGAAGCGGAGCGTCGTGTGTGCAGCCTCGCAGTTCTTAATTAACTTTAAAACATTAATATGTAGTTGTTACCTTCCACTCCACAAACTGCAGCGACTAAAAACCAGGCCTTGTCCTTTCTGATGTTGTCCTTGTAAAAAGCATTGGTTACATCGTATACAATGGTGTGTTTCTCCACTTCCATTATGAACTCCTCGTCGTCCATTGTGCGTATCGTAGTGGAGGTGTTGTGATGAAGGAGGGGGGTCTGCTAAATTAGTATATACGCGGGATGGGCCTGGCCCGGATGCTCACCTTTCCACTTCCTGCGAGGGGGGGGCTGCCTGTCCGACCTTACGGCTGCGCCGCGGCAAAAATAGGATTCATCCTAATTTTAGAGAAGCGCTGCGCCGAGCCGCTTCTGGGACGCGTCTGAGACGTAACGCGGCGCGTGTGGTGGAATAGCACCCATTGACTAGAGTGGCCGCGATCCTTACGACCGCCGCGGCGCAGCCGTAACGCGGCGCAGCCGTAACACGGCGCAGCGCAGACGCTCCTGGTGCGTTTAGGGGGTTAGGCTTCCTGTCAGCTCGTCTGTTGGGAAGATATAAAATATTAGTTTCATGGAAGTCACATCGTCACAAATAAGAGCATTAAGACATACAGTACATAGGCTAAAACATAACATCTAAAGATATAACCTTGCACTTTGTCTCGTGAACATTTTCACTATTTTGACATTTTTATAGATCAAAATTGAACTAAAGAAATAAAGGTAGATTAATCCATATTGAAAATAGGTGTCAGCTGCTACACTAATTATAATAGTTATATTTCTTAATTAATTAAGATATTACTGTATTGATCCCAATTGGGGAAATGTTTGTGTTGCAGCAGCATAACAAGAAAAACAAAATATAAGTTATTATATATACAAAAGTATGTTAGGGATGGAATATTAAATTGAATATAAATGTAAAATGTACATGTGATGTTACGTCCAAGAGAAGCTATGGAGCAGAGAGTTCTCTGCCAGCCAGAGGTGATTTGTTATTAGTTCAATATGTCAAACTGATTTCCCTGACTACAATCTTTAGTTACATGGTGAAACGTTATGCTGCTTGTACTAATTAGACTTATCATATAAGCCACACAGGTTTTAATAGGATGTATTCATTATCTTTACTTATTTTGCGGTCTTTTCAGCAGTGCCATCTCTAAAACGGCGATACACTACCCATCATTTACATTTCACCGTGACATGGACAACAATGTAACGTCAGCTTACCTCATGGCACGAATCCAGACTCTCCTTTGGAAAACATTGGCCGGGAAACGATAGAACGAGCACGTTTCATGCGAAGACCTGTGGCTGCAACCCGGAGCAAAGCAACAAACCATTGCGTAGCTAACTAGTAGCGCTAGCTTTAGCTAACGTTAGCCAATGAAACGAACTGCCGAGTAAAATTGGAAAACACTGGCAATTAATTGTTCTATAATTTATAAAACTACGGTGTTAAAAATGACCATTTCAAAAATAGAGATTCTAATGGTAAGATATAGATATACAGATACTAAAGAGACTACAGATAGGCTACTAAAGATAGGCAGGTACTTGCTTTCAAGCAGAACACAGGGGAAAACAAACTTAGCGGGAGTGTTTACGTGTGTAGGCGTAATGACGTACAACGGACTCGACCATTTCTGTAGTCCTATTCAGCCACTCGGTAACAACCATCGTTTTTCAGACACGTAAACTCTTCACAAATCACCAGTGGGGTCACTGCTGATGTATCTACTGTCGTAGAACAAAACGTGATTTATCTCTTAAATTTGTGTCAACCACAGACCTTATTTCGAGCTATTTTCCAAAACCCTATGGAGAAAATACATTGCTTTTTTGACGAAGGAACCGGAAGTGCTAAAAATGCTAACTTACTTCCGGGTTTTAGGACGCGTCACTGCGTTTCTCTATTACGACCATGTGTAGTAGGCCCATCTGGGACAGAGGAAAAAAAACGTGCTGCCTGCTAACCGACAGGTTAGGAGCATCAGGTTTAAACGTCAAGCCCTGCTGTCTAATAACCGCCTGGTTAAATACAGCTGGCCTGCGCCACGAGCCCTGCTGCCGCCAACCGATAGGTTAGGAGCATCAGGTTTAAACGTCAAGCCCTGCTGTCTAATAACCACCAGGTTAAATACAGCTGGCTTGCGCCACGAGCCCTGCTGCCTGCTGACTGACAGGTTACAGCTGGCTCTTGCACCTCCACACGCTGTATTGCACAGCGGCTCTCATCATGTCGCCGTTTAGGAGAAGGCTCGTAAACCGGACATTGAGGCGTGTTCACGCTCAAACCCGCTTGAGGAATGAAAGGTGTGTGGAGGCATATCTGTGACATAGGAAACAAGCCCGTGCTGTCTAATCAACCGCCAGGTTTTAAAGACAGCCGGTTTGTGCCACGAGCCCTGTTGCCTAATAACCGACAGGCTATGAGGCAGCCGCTTATGTCATCCGGAGGAGAGCTCTCCTGAACCGGGTGAACGGGGAGATCTCCTTAGGCGGCTGCCTTTCCGATGATCTCCGGGAGTTCCTGGAGAATACCGCCTATACGGCAGAGCCGAGATGGCGGTTAGTGTCAGCCCGGCAGCCGAACCTATAGGCTCGGCTGCCGGGCTGACACCGGGCCCCGCCCTGTCTCCCCCGTCCGGAGGAGAGGGAGGATGGGGCCGGGGGAACCACATAGTGATCCGTGAATGGAGGGGAAGGAGTCGCCTAACTGCTGCCCGCCACTCGGATCCAATAATCAAGGGCTTGGCCAATCATCCCCGGCCGCAGCCGCGAGAGCGTTCGCTCTCCGCTGTCTGTGGGCCAGAGGGAGACGGACACAATGAGTGCACGACCCCTGGGGATTGAGAGCCGCGTTTCCGTGCTCCAATCCCCGGCAGGACTCACCTGTATCGTCTGTGTAAAGCCGCTTCCTCCCTGGAGCGAGCCAGCCACAGCCGGTCGTAATTCATATGTCGGCTAACCCCGAGCCCCGCCCTGTCTCCCCCGTCCGGAGGAGAGGGAGAATGGGGCCAGGGGGAAATGTTTGCTTTCTAGTAAACAGCTCTGAAAAGAGCTTGTGCCTGTACAGTGCTTCTGCAACGGAGTGCTGAAGAAGAATGGGAGCAGTTGGACGGGCCTTCTTCCTGTTTATACGGAAATGAGGCCGGAGGTGGGGCCCACGTCATAGGTGGGCGTGGATTAAGTCTGTCAGTGCTGCACACGTGCAGTGGGATTACCCAATAGCGATAGCCTTAGAGGGCGAAGCCTCATACGAAATAGAACACAGACCGTGGAATAACATGGAGGGGAAACAATGAACCGACATGGAACACAGGGGAAGACTAAATACACAGAAGGGTAATCACAGGATAAGACACAGCTGGGCAGGGGAGGGAGAAACACAAGGGCAACAGTTGAACACAATGAGACAATCAGACACACCAGGGAAACTAACGACAGGGAGGAGCACCAGACAAAACACAAGGAGGAAGACAAAACACAGAATGAACAGACTTACAAAACACATAACCAGACAGACAACACTAAAACTGTGAGATAAACCTAGGAGTGTGACACATGTTACATTTCAAAAGCATATATTGCTATGTTTAGGATAAACAATTAAAGACTGCTTTAATTTAACAAATTCTACAATATGAAAGTGGCAGATTTGCTTTATTAAACAGAGCAGACCGAGGCTGCATACCAACACAATTAGGAACATGCTCACATCTTACTATGTTGGTCTGAAGAGCTGAAGCATTCATGCACAATGGATACAAACTGTGTTGTCTTATTCTATATCCTGTGAGAAAATGATATACATTTAGCATTAAAGATTCAACATACTATTCCTGAGGAAGATCTGAATAATCAACAGATTTGAATGGAATCTCTAACATTTTCATGTAGAATAAAGACAAAAGAGTGATTATACAAATTACATTTATTGAAATTTGAACCAGAAGATGAAGTCTCAAAGAATGTTTTAAATAAAAGCACATAAAACTAAAAGGTGGATAATAATAACATCTATTAAATGTACATGTAAAGACATTAGGTCAAATGAAATGACACTGAGCCAGTGATAACAGGAACGCCCAGCGTGGATGAAGATGGTGCAGGTCTTTCGGCCCCCCCCCCCCTCCGTGCTGTCCCCTCAGATGTATGGAAAGCCCAATGTGCCACTATGGTCCACTATGTGCCTTGTGCAAAGGTAGACTATATCATGCTAATGACAGATCAATTTGAGCTAATCAAATGTCCATAAACAGAACACATATGGAGCTAACTCTGGGTCTGAGGTTTTGATACTGCACTTTGAAAAGTACAATGATTAATTCAAATTAAAAATAGGTATTTGAAAAGTGTGATGGAAACTTCTGGATCAATGGAGACTCAGAGAGACACGAGGAGAGGAACTTTGATGGCAACACTGATGGTTTATTTGGTGCGTCGGCCGGAGAATTCACAAGAAATGTGCTGAAGATCTCTACCCCAGACCCATGTATTTAGCTAGTTCTGAGAGAATAATCAACATTGTGCATAACAAGATAAAGCACAATAACACCTCTATCAGCTGACGCCAACAGGCAGGAACAGGGAGACAAAACACTGAGAGCACAGCAGCCAAGGCTGCAGGTGCCTCTGCTCCTGTTCCTTGTGTCCCCTTGTCAGTGTTCGTTAATTTTACTTTTGTCCTACTACCTCGTCTGCTCGCTTTTTGTTTGGACCTGGATATCTGCCTCCCTGTCTCTGTACTGCACTTGGCTCCTAGATATATGTATGGTTTTTACCATGGACTGTATATATAAATCAGTATATGTAATGTAATAATTCAATACTGGAATCAAGCAAAGATTAATATTCTTGCATGACATTAGTTATTTGTCTTTTGCAGTCACTTAATTATACGTTAAATACATTTAATTCAAGCTAATTAGTGCTCTTACGTGTGTGCCTCCTTCAAGCAGCATTATAACCGGACTGTATCTTAAAACGATAAGTACCAGTTATAGCTACTTGATTTTAGATAAACAATTCAAAAAACAAAATTAACTAAATGTATTGAAAGACCAATCTTTATGTTAAGGTGCCTTTTCTTTAAACCTTCAGATGTGAGATATTAGTTATGCAGTAATAGTATTTACAATAAAAAAATACTGAGCAACTTTAGTTGAGTTAACTTTATATTTCTTATTGTCTAAAAAGCATTTATTACACATTTTCCCCCTCTCATATTCACAGTGTGTACCAATTGAGACTGTATTTCCCGTCAGGTGTCATCTCTCTAACCGGAGTACTGTTTTGGATGAAGCGGCTCCTGCACAAACATTACAACATACATCAGATTCCCCAATAGTAGGTGTAGCAGTACGTGCAGCAAGTTGCATTACATATATATTTTTTAACACACCTTCAAAATAGCATTGTGATTATATTACTGGATGGAAACTGAAAGCACAGGAACATTAATAAACTACATAACAGAAAGTATGATTAACAATAATGAAGTTGTGACTGTAGATATGTTTATACTGTATATTATTTACTGTAAATGTTTAATTTAGATTTAATTATTATGATTATTCTTTATTCTTTATCTATCTATCTATCTATCTATCTATCTATCTATCTATCTACCTACCTACCTACCTACCTACCTATATAAATCTCACAATGGGGTAGGTTACAGGAACTTTTCATCAACAGATTGCTTTAGACTGGTTTAACTCTTCCCTGATTGGTTGCATACACTTTAAACTTACTGGCTATGCAAAACAGAAGGTGGGGCTCATTATCATATTAAAAAAACGGGCGAAATAAACGGGCGAATAGTGGCACATTGGGCTTTCCATACAGAGGAAGTGGGAAACGGGATAAGACTCTGGATGCCACGCTGTCTCAATGATCCACACTGTTAATATGAGAGGAACATAAATGTTTTAGGAAATAAAAAATATGAAGTTAACAAATAAAATACAGCTCAGGGGCGGTCATGGATGGTAGGTTTTCCTACAAAGAGAAGTAGTTAACTCAGCCTCCATTGATTTTCACATCAAATGAGCATGTTAATAAAATAAGCTATCATGGCTTATTTCATTTCATTTCATTTCAAACCTTTATTTAACCAGATTGGTCCCATTGAGATCATAGATCTCTTTTTCAAGGGAGACCTGCATATCTAAACAGAATCATGAAAGCCTGTTGGTTGAGTCAGGCACACAAGTCCGTTTGAGTGTGTGTGCCGGTGTCTGAACGCTCACTCACTGCTAGCTTTGTAGCTAACTGTCCCTGCTATTGGGCTACTAGCTTGCATTGTTATGGATCTAAAGTTAGCAAAAGCTAACTTTCATAGCACAGCTTTTCATTACTTCTCACTTAAAGGAATGGTCCACTCATTAGATAATTAATCAAAACTTCAGTATTTAGTGAAACATGTTTAAACCATACCCTGAAGAAATCAGCGATATTCCCCGGTAAATAATGATTTTATAGCTCTTTTTTATCAAAACCTTTATATTCCGTCTGGCCGCCGCCATTTTTGCCATTTTCAGTAGTCACGTGATGGTCGTGACGTCATCCATGCGTTCACTTTGTCAACACACGGAAACATGGCTGAATATTTGAGTTCGGACTCGTCAGCAGAGGAAGAAGTTTTGATGTTTTATCAGTATGACAATACGACACCCTCTGTCCGTAGACCCTCACATCGTACAAGGAAAAACTTCCGAAGAAAACCCCCAGTTTAAAGGGAACATGGGAGAAACCTCAGGGAGAGCAACAGAGGAGGGATCCCTCTCCCAGGACGGACAGACGTGCAATAGATGCCGTGTGTAAATTGAAGAGATAATACATTTGCAACATAGGTAGTCCAGATGTTTGGAAATGCATGTGTGTATAATAGGAAGATGATATAAGATACTATATGTATGCATGTAGTACCACCCTTGCTAGCGATTCCCTCTCTAGTTTAGCATACTCAGCTTCGTTGTCCCTGGCCATAGAATCACGATTTTATGGGGCCGGAAAAAACTGGGGGAAAATACACACTAGTCGGTACTACGCTATATGGAAAGGCCACCAAAAACTGTCCTGGCCTGGACGCTAAAGGACGTTAAAACGGGACTAGCCGCTGCAATGGAAATGCGCTATAACATACCTTATTCTTACTCCGAGCACTACTTCTGCTCCTCCGTCGCTTCACACTTGCAGAGGGCGATTTCTCAACTGGCTGAACTGGTGTCCTGGTCGGTGATTACACCAGAAAGACCGATGGTACTGCATCTCCATTAAGTAATGGTTGTTCCATAAATCCCATGTTATGTTTTATCATACTCTCAGAGTAGTCGTCCGGAAATTTGAAATGTTCGCTGCATACATGAGCCTGTGAATCTTTCGGTTCGGGCCGGCCACATTTCGCTAGCCACTGCCTCTGAATGTACTTCTTACGCTTACCTTTTGGCAACAGATGGAACTAAGCATTCCGTGGATTGTTCCTATCAGAATTGTGGCAATATTTCGCGATACAGTGAGGCATATTTGAAGAGAGAAACTACAGTAAATAACATGGAGATCAACGTGTCCTCGAAAACCAAACGCATGGTTTACGTCACGTCCGGAAAATGGCGGCGCCCACAGTGTTGATGTTATTTCGGTATATAATCAGTTTAAAATCACTGATAATGTCATCGGATTGAAAAAAAAAAAAGAAAGACTGGCAGAGACTGGTCTGTTTTATCGGATGATAATTATTTAAAAATGAGTGTCATGAGCATACCATTCCTTTAACACAATAAAGAAACAGACCGTACAGTACAGCACAAACAACACAAATGATCAATACTTACATATATTTTCACTTGTAGTATTATAATAATTGAAATGCTGGTTCTTCTGGTGGTGTTCTATCCACGCTCACCTACCGCACCACAGCTGGCTGCACTGTACAATCGCTGGAGGACTGGGCTGTCACTGGAAAACTGAGTAGCCAATGGGGACGCACCGCTGAAAGTTCCGCCCACCTGGGAGGTTTGTGTCAGAATCTCAAACAAAAAGTGAAGGAGCGCAAAAGAGAGAGCTGCAGCGAGAGCAAAAGTCTGATCATTGAGAAAGAAGAAACAAGAACTGCAAACAAAAACCTATGTTAAAACAAAGAACAAAGACTTATAGTTTACATGATTACACAAATGATTTGTTTGCAACTTATAGTTTTATTTTTTAAATGTATTTTATTTTGCTTGACTCAGTTTTTTTTCTCTTTTAAACTCATAGTTTTGCTTTATTCTGAGAAAGTGTTGCTTTCTCTTTATGATACAAAACTAATCCCATACTCCTGGAAGAAGTGTAGTGTCCAGGATAACTCCCAGGTTGCAGACTTTTATAGAAATTGTATTTATTGGGATAAACCCCTTGAGATGCACCATCTCGTTTTCAAGGGGTCCCGACAATAGTAACAACTTACAGACATACATAAGCAAAAAAAGAAAAAGAAAAACATGACAAACAAGACAAACCACGTACAGTCTAAGTAAAATTCAAGTAATACATACAATCATTACAATTTGAGAGACAGTCGAGCAGATCAGTTTCATCAATATCAGTTTCATCAATAACAAGTGCAGACCAGTTGAAAGTGAGATGATAATGCATGTTTAAACATACCCAATGATGCAAGAGATCTAATAGCAGCAGGTCAAGTATTCCAGTCTGTTGGGGCTTTGAACATGAACGCTCTTCTGCCAATAGATTGTTTTGCAGAGGGGACAGATAAATAAATCTGAACAGAATGTCTAACTTGATGATTTGGCGAGTAGGTCACAAAATACTGCTTTAAATAAGGGGGATAGTTAAGATAAATGCATTTAAATATCAGCTGAAGCCAATGCTTGTGTCTTCTTCAGTGTTGGGTGTAACGCGTTACAAAAGTAACGGAGTTACAGTAATATATTACTTTTTGCTGTAACGAAGTAATGTAACGCATTACTAATGAAATGTGGGTAATATATTACCCGTTACAATGCTCAGTAACGCAGTTACAACACATTTTAACCCGAAATTAAATGGTGTTTTGTTTTTTAACAATGTACTAACATAGCGAGACATTCCGACACCAGACAAATTGTGCGGGTAGATTAGTAAACCTGGTGTTTACTCTTCAGGCTTCGCGCCGGGATCTTCGGGGCAGTTGAAATGTATGCACCCTCTATTCAAAAAAGAGAACGGAGCGAAAAATACTAACAACAAATTGTGTCAGGTGCGCGTGACCTGCTCCGCTGCGCGTACATCATTTCCAAAGTGCTTCCACAGCAGTGACACACATCTGTGGATAATCATTTATACGAAAATGGTTAAAGCAACCATCACTAAACGCCAGCAACACTGCATCTACTGCAGACCGTAGCAACAGGTCGGATGGGGACATCACGTTACCCTCCGTTGTGGACACTAGTTTACTCCCGCCTGACTCGCCGCCCTCAACCCCAGAGCAGCACTCTTCGTTGCCCGAAACTACGCCGCCCCTCTGCGGCCCGCAGGTGCCAGCCAGGATACCACGGCAAAACAGAGCCTGCCCAGGTATATCTAAACAAGTACCCGCCTGTACAGTGGGGTTAGGTGGTCATTTTGCAGCTCGTGGTATACAAATAGAGTGCTAGAATATGTGAAAAATAGTGCCATATTCTGCCATGCCTGTAGAAATGTTGGGTCAAAAATAATGCATACAATAGCACAAATGCCTTCACCACGAATGGCTACAAAAAGATCCCATATCCCAAGCTTATCAACAAGCTAATGTTGCAGCTGAAATGATCTCCAGGTCACAAAGTCAACCTCACATGATGATGTGATACCAGTTTTCAAGGACAGTAAACATTCTCTTCCCAGAGTATATGATGGGACCAAAGTGATGATTTAGTAGGCTACATGGTTTTAATAATACTTTTGCTTTTCAATGTTTGCCATTTCAAACCATGAGCTGGTTCAAATAATATTTGCCTTGATTTACAATATGTTCTCATTTGTTTTATCAGTACAGTTTTGAAGCTTTCGTGCTTTTCTTTGCCATAGTCCACTTTGGACTATATGAAATATTTCAGGATTGCACTTTTAACTCACTTGAAATGTTCTCACTTGCTTGGTTTCAAAACATAACAAATGCCATAATCTGTTCATTGGGGACCATCAATGCTATTTTTCATTGCTGTTGCCGGCCACTATTGCTCATGTAAACCTACTACACCCTGAGTCATTTTGTTCTGGAACCGGGCCTGTACTAAACAAAATACAGAGACCATTCAGTGTCCTGTTATTATTCACTTCCTCTCTGCCTTCTTCTGGTGATTTATCTGACGTCCAGCGCTCCGTCTTTTAACCTCTTTTCCTTTCTCTTTCTTGATCCTCCTTAGCAACCTTCATTATAGTCCTTGATAGTGGTCTGTACTGCTATATTAACAACGTGTCACATGTTAAGAATTTACAATCAGAATCGAGTATTCAACTAACCCGTGTAATACAAGTTGTTAGTAGCCTTAAGGGCCTCCACAGTTGTTATGCTATACCACATTGCCCTTCATTGGATGTATAATGAGCTGCACTAAACTACATTTTAGCATTTAAAATACCTAGCCATTCTTTTGCGGTTATTTTGGTGAAAGTAACTAGAAAAGTAACTAAAGTAGTGTAACTCATTACATTTCAGAGACAGTAATTTTGTAATGTAATTTATTACTTTCAAAAGAGAGTAATAAGTAATATGTAATATATTACATTTTGGAAGTAACTTGCCCAACACTGGTCTTCTTACATTTAATGAAGGCCATTTAAGTTGGTTATACATTGTGCAGTGATGTGTACGAAAAGGACAACCAAGAACAAATCTACATAGTCTATTGTAGGCTATATTGAGTGGAGCAATATCTGATGTATGTGCATTTTGGTAGACAACATCACAATAGTCCATAATCGGAAGAATAAGTTGAGAAGCAATTCTCTTTCGGATACTGAGCGTAAAATAATTGCGAGAGCGGTGTAAGACACCGATTCCGTAATTGACTTTTTGTATTAAATGCTTTATACGTAGTTTAAATGAAAGTTCAGAGTCTAGCCATACACCAAGATATTTAAAGCTATCAACTTTATGCAGAGAAGTGCCATCCTTACATTTTATTACTACATTAGGTTTAAATTTGAGCTTCTGCCTGGTACTTTGGTAAAAAAAAATCTTAATACTATGGTCTTTGGACCATATTATAAGATTTTGTTTTGTTGAGCAGTAGTTTGATAGCAAGTCCTGCAGGATATTAAAATCCGATTGAAGAGAGATCTGAATTTGTGAAAAGTCAGATTTTGATGTATATATGATAGTGTCATCAGCATAAAGGTGAGTACGACAATTAATGAGACAAGAAGATAAATCATTTATGTAAATAGAAAACAGAAGTGGGCCCAGAGTTGATCCTTGGGGTACACCCTTTTGTTGGATCAACAGGTCAGACTGTTTTCCATTAACAACCACACATTGCTTTCTATTGTGAAGGTACGAGTTAAACCATAACACTGTATTATTGTGGAGTGATTAGGCCTGAAGCCAGATTGAACCGGAGATAACATCTGAGTGTGTGTGGTAAGCCTACTGTTTGTGGTTTGTTTTTAACAGTGTAATACAGTTAATTATTCAAAATGTTAGAGTTCCTTATTTTTAAACTGAAACTTGCACTACTGTTCAAAAATAAATAACAACAAACCTGGAATTATGCATTTGCGACTTTTTTTTTGCTTTTTCTTGTTGTACCGAACCCGTACCGAACCGTGACCCCCAAACCGAGGCACGTACCAAACCGTGAATTCTGTGAACCGTTACACCTCCATTGATAATCCATAATTACATTTTTATGTCAAAAACTGAGTTTTCATATTAGCTGCTAATGATAGCTTCCAGAGTGTATGACAGCTTCCTGTTTTGTCTCCTTGGATACGAGTCCAAACAACTCACAGACTGCACCGGGCGCTGACATAGGCGCCCTGTGACCATCAGATTTGACTTTTCGGTGGCATAGTTTAAAGATAGCAACAGTTGGCTTCTGCTGCACTTGCTGCACTCTCGTCTGGGCGCTGTGCATAGCGCCCAGACGAGAGAGGGTAATGATACACGGGCAAGGCCAGGCAGGAAACATGTGACTTATCAGTAACTTTAGACATCGTAACACAATTGTAAACGAGATTCTATTGTAGATTATACATTTTACTGATACCAATTATATCATTTATTTTTATTTTTTTAATGTGGGAAGAGGGGGGGCGGCGCCCCAGCGCCCCTATGGGCCGGCCACTACTGTTCCATATGCAATAAACAATTGAATGATCGCTGAAGCAATCATACATGACACCAGTTTTAAGATTCTGTCAGGGTGTGACACCAGTATCCAATCAAGCAGAGATTGCTCATTAATGAGCTGTTTGACATTTAGACTACTGAAAAGTTTTTTCTCTCTATCAGATGATTTATCCAACCAATTTTTGTTGAAATCACCAAGCAAGATTATTTCATTTCCGCAGGAAATGTAGTTGATAGGGATGTTTTCTTGTTCCAGTCTGTCACTTTGTTTTTGACACTTTAAAATACTGCTATCCTACTAAAAATGCTGTACAAAAAATTGAATTTTTTTTTTCTTCCCCTTATTATTCAATATCGCGATAAATATCGTACCGTGGACTTGTTATCGCGATATCATCGTACCGTGAGTTTTTGGTATCGTTACATCCCTAGTCAATTATGTGGTTAAAAGACTCTGCAGGTGAAGAAGGTGGCCTATCGATGCTACCAATAGTTAAGCATTTATTTTCATGAAAAATGATTTTAAGAAAAATGCATTCAAAATGTAGAGGCTAGAAGTAGCAATTAGCTCAGTCACAAGGTCAGAGGAAACATAAATAGCCACACCTCCACCCCTGCTGCATCTATCAGATTATCATCTAGCCTTGAAATAATAACAAATAATGTTCCTGTCACTTGTTACGCATACATGTGATTCATGATTGTAAAGATTGCTAGATTCAACCATTAATGTAAAACAGACATACACAACATTCAAACACAAAGAGAAAAAGACAGAAAAACACAAAACAACCATTACGAAGGACCAGCAGCCCTGGACACCAAATCCCAGAGCATTACCATGAGTAAACTTAAACATAATAACTAATTACACAGAGCTCAGTCTGCATTACGAAGAGGATAAAGAAGTCGTAGCTCAAAGAAATTCATCCGAACGAACACAAACATTATTTAACAATAACAGCCACTCAGGGCAGTATTGCTATAGTAGTGGGCTCTAACGTGCCACAGAAGAAGAAGTAGTGACATCAACGTCACTGCAAAATGTAAACAAACAACACAACTGAAAGAGCCAGGCGGGTGCCCACCTGTTATATTAAGTTATAATAAACACAAAAGAGAGTGTCAACAACATCTCAGCAGTCATGACACATCACATAAACAGGTCTCTGTTTTTAGACAAGATGAGAAAAATAAAAAACAAGAGAAGAGAGGAAACCGAGGAGAAAGTCACTTAGCTGCACCATCGAAGTGGATCAACATGCTACCATTAGCAGCAGCCTCATCTCTGGGGATGTTCGTCACCCAGGAAAGTTTGAGGTGGACATGAAGATTGCCTCTGCGTCTTTGTGGGTAGAGAAGCGTTGTTGTGTGCCAACAACAACGCAGAGGTTGCACGGGTAGAGGAGAAAGTACTTCATGTTGACTGGATCGAAGCTCCGGCGTCTTCTGGTAGGCTCGGGACTGAAATCGGAATATATGCTGATGTGTTTCCCGTTGTACTCCAGAAACTTTTTCTCCCTGGCAAGACGAAGGATGTTCACTTTGTCCTGGAAGTTTAGCAGCTCGATCATGATGGCACCAAACCGTGCACTCAGCTGATTTGGGCTGGCACGGGAGTTTTGCCTGGCAGTCGGTGAGCGGTGTGCCCTCTCAATGATCGGCAAGGTAGGGAAGGCATCTGGCCCCAGGAGCTGCGGGATGAGCCGAGACATGAAGCCGATGATGTCACTGCCTTCAGCGGACTGCTGGATTCCTACGAAGCGAAGGTTAGAACGGTGGCTCCGGTTCTCCAAATCATCAACTTTAGACATTAGGAAGGAGTTGTCTTTCTCAAGCTGCTTGACTCGAGCGACACACTCCTGTACATTGTCCTCATTAGCCCCGACACGCTGTTCTAATAAATTGACCTGGTCTCCCAAACTAGACAGGGTATTGTGTATCCTGCTCAAGCTACTTTAAATGGGATCCATTTTTTAGTCAATGTGAGTGAGCATATCGGTCTTGATCCGCGTCCCACAAAGTTTGCAGAGACATGTTTCCCTCCATAGTTGCAAATGCAAAAAATACACTAATCCAGAGACCGTAATGAGCCGCTTTACTATGTACTTATTCAAATGTTCATGAGTTCAGATCATGTGGATCAATGACATATAAGCTTTAAAGAGCTAATTTAACAGCGACAAACAGACAAGCTCGAGATGCGCTTACTCACGCTGCGACCATCTTGGTGTGCTGTGACTTCAGTGGACGGAGAGATGGGGCAGCCGTCAATGGAGAGGAGCAGGTCTCCAACCTTCCGGAGCTGCGCCTTGGGAGCCACAATCATGAGCTCTGTTTTATTGCTGTTTAGTTTGAGCAGGTTTGATGACATCCAGTTTTGTATGTCCTGTAGTGTAGGCAGTTGACAAGGGATTGAGGGGGGAGCTGAGTGCACGGTTTGGTGCAGAGATAGAGCTGTGCGTCATCAGCATATGAATGAAAGCTGAGACCATGGTCGCATTTGACCAAGTGGGAGCATGTAAATGGTGAAGAGGAGGGGTCCAAGCACAGAGCCTTGAGGTACACCTTTTCCTCCTTACCCACATCTCTAAAAACTGGGGTACAACGGAGCTGATCCAGATTTGCTGAGAACTTGACGACATTACTAAAATGTAGGCTGGCTTTACATTGACCTCCTGGCAACGTCCCGCCCAACCTATCGTCCCAATATACAGTTGGCTAGCTGAATCCCCTCCCTCAGCTGTGTGTCTGTGTATTCAGCAGGATGTCTACAGGAGGCACTTAGAGTAAAGTTGTTATATATATATATAATACGTATAATGGCACAGTTCTAGTGGTAAGCACTGAATAAAGAACATGTGTAAAGAACTATGTGCTGTATCACAAACAATGCGTGACGTCTTTTGGAAGTAATATGTCTGTGTTTACATTAGCAAGCATTGCTAACACTCAGAGCTAACGCTGTACTGGAGAGAATATGTGTAAACAAGCCAGATAAGTTTTTGTACTGTCTTTGTGGTAAACCCACGAGAGAGAAAGCGTTTGAGCTCCATACTGTTACAGAAATAATGCTTGATGTGGTTTGGAACAATATAGCGTTTAATCACGGCAGCGTTCAGCTGAGTTTCTGCTGGTAGACAGCCTTCTCTTCACAGAGCTCACTGCTTGCATGTGGATGCTCCAAAGGGGCGTGGCCAGCAACAGCTCCAAAGGGGCGTGACCAGCAGCAGCTCCAAGGGGGCGTGGCTAGCAGCAACTCGGTTACATTTAAAGGGCCAGACCCAGAAACAGCACTTTAGTAACAGGGCTGAAATAGAGGGGTATGAGGCATGCTACAATAGCCGCTTTCACACCAAGTACTTTGCCGTACTTAGTTCCCAGCACTTAGTTCCCAGCACTTATGGCGCATTTCCACTGCAGCGGGGTAGCCCTGTTTAAGCGTCCCAAAGCGTCCTCGCTCAGGCCTCGGGCTGCCTCGCTGGCCGTCCGAGGCCGTGGCGCATTTCCATTACAGTTTAGGACCTGGGGTAGCAACGCAGTGTAGCTTTTTGGCGGGCTTTTTGGGCGGAGCGACGCTGGGTAAAACTGCAGTGGCGTCATCTTCAATGCGACACAACTCACAAAACACACACAACAATGGAGGATGTGGAAGCGATCGTTTACTTGTTTCTTAGTGTGTGGCTTGTTATCACAGCAAGAAGGAAAGTGATCACAGCAAGCAGGAAAGTGATCACAGCAAGCAGGAAAGTGATGTTTCAAAGTAGGCTGCGTATAGCAAGACGAGATGCAGAAGAAGCTGACGAGAGAGTTTTGGAAGTCCTACAACGCTGCAGAGACTACAACAGGACTTACTACTCGGTAAGCTAACGTTTGCTAACTAGCCATGTGTTTAGGCTCACAATACGACCAAAGTGTTTCAAATATTTAATTAATTGTAGCTACCACTTTTACGTATTAAAATATGTATGCTTTTGTTTGTGTATTTCAGAAGTTACGTCGCCGCAGACCATGTGTTTGGATGCTCGACCGAGCTACCGAGTGGTGGTCTGTGATTGTTCCATCTTTCACACACACTCAGTGGGTGGATAACTTCAGGATGTCTGAGGAAACATACACCTACCTGTGCAACAAACTGCGGCCAGCGATAGAGAGACAGGACACACCATTCCGCGAGTGTATACCTCTAAAGAAGAGAGTGGCCATCGCACTGTGGAAGCTTGCTACTGTGGAAGCTTGTACCGAGTACAGAAGCATTGGACATCTTTTCGGAGTGAGCAACACCACTGTGTGCCGGTGTGTGCGAGACTTCTGTGCCGATGCAGAGATGTTGTTAGTACTGGAACTAATTTGTTCACCAGACCGGCAGAAGTTTGCAGAAATGGCTGCCTACACTGAGAACCGGTGGGGGCTCCCTCAGTGTGTAGGTGCTATTGATGGATCACACATACCCATCTTGGCACCACAGGAATACCACTGTGACTATTTCAACCGGAAAGGCTGGCACTCCATCATCCTTCAAGGAGCTGTAGATGGAAAGGGACATTTCTGGAATGTGTTTGCAGGAATGCCTGGGAGAGTGCATGACGCTCGGGTTTTGAGGCTGTCCTCATTGTGGGAGTTGGCCAGTCGTGGCAACTACTTTCCACCTTGCACCAGGGACATTGGTGGGGTGAATGCTGGCTATTACATCCTGGGACACAATGCCTATCCCTTGCAAAGCTGGCTTTTAAAACCCTTCCCAAGACACTGGACGGCTGACAGCAGAACATGTGGTATACAACAAGAAGATTTGCAGCGCACGGGTAGTGGTTGAAAACGCATTTGGTAGACTGAAGGGAAGGTGGCGTTGCCTCATGAAAAGAAATGACTGTGATGTGAAACTTGTGAAATCCATGGTGCTGACATGCTGTGCTCTGCATAACCTCTGCGAGAGTCATGGAGAGGCCTATGATGATGGGTGGAATGCACCAGCAGCAGCAGAGCCAGGGGTAGCAGTGGCACAAGGTGCAGAGGAGGAGGGCACTGACATCAGAGAGGGTTTGATGCGCTACCTGAATACCTAAATATGCATTGTATTGCATTCATTGTATTGAACATAAATAAATCTTTTTTTTTTCATATACATGTGTTTGTCAAATGTTTTAAACAAATGTTATCTGAATTGAATATTTAGTAAATATTTGAATTTCAAGCACCAGTAAGTACTGCCCCATAATAAGAACATTTGAGGAGATATCAGATCATGAAAAGAAAATCTTTCTAATAAATTAAGCGAATATCAAAGCTAACTATAAATACTAAAGTGTAAAACACAGCAAAACTATATTCATAAATGCAAGTGTAAAATAGTGTGGACAATTGTAAACATGGATGGAAACTAAAGTATCCACAACATAAAATAATGTATTAAAATATAACCTCAATCTTTCTTCTAGACATGTTAAAAGCTTGCTTGAATGGGTTATAGGTTTCTTTTGTTCTCTCGTCTTTGAAATATATAAGGAATGTGTTGTTTGAGTCTAGTAGAACGAGGGTATTACAATTGAGCAATTTCTACATGTATTATGTATTTATCATGTATTCTTAATACTATTACAAAATAAACATGTAATAATGTTTTAGAGGAGGACCTCAAGCTAGAAAACTCAATTTCTTGCTTTAAATCTCTTAAAACTAAGGGGCTTTTTCCTAACTGATGGTGTTTGTTATTGCTTTATAAATTCATGTATGTTTATATTTTCTCTAAATCAAGATTATGTGATTTTTTCCTGTTGGGTGCCATTCATTATCAACAAGAGATAAGATAAGTCAAAGAAGTACTTTATTGATGGCAGTATAAAAATACAAAAAAAATGTTGTATCAAAAAGGCATGCCATTAAACAATACAAATAAAAAATGTAAAACTGTATTGCAGCCAGCATAAATATATATACATTGTAAAAATAAATATAAAATGAACATTTTAAAGAAAATAAATAAACAAGGAAGTACAAATGCATTTAAAAATTAACTAGATAAAAAAGATATAATATGTACAATAACTATTAAGGTTTTTTGAAGTATCACGGAGGAGACGGGCCACGTCGGCTGCCACGTCGGCGGCCACGTCGGCGGCCACGTCGGCGGCCACGTCCCCCTAGCACCTCGCCAAGAGTGCGCAGGAAGGCTAGGTTGAAGGTCTCTGCTTGAGCGGCCTCCTCCCTTCTCTTCTCAAGACGGCCTCCTCCCTTCTCAAGGTCGCATCCAACTCCCATCTCCGCTCAGCAGACACTTTGGCCCAGTCCAAGTGCCGTTCCTGCTGGGCCCAATCCTCTCCTCCTCGTTTCCTCTTGCCTGGGTGACAATAAGATAATAATTAGCAATAAGGAAAAAACACAGGACAGGTACAGGTCACACAAGGATATAAGAATAACATGTATAAACAGAACAACAGTAAGGTTAACTAAAGAAAGTTCTGGCCCTAGATGTTTACAATGATTGTGAAAGTGAATTACATTATGTCCAGCCTGTTGATAATGAATATAAATATATGTATATGATAGGATGTCACACACAACTGTACTAGCTGCTTACTAGCTAAGACTTTACTTGTAACAGAGCATTTCCACAATTGGTATAGCTTATTTTAATTACTGACGGTGGATGATCCAAGGTTTAAAAAAACAAAACACAATTCCAGTCGTTTTGCCATTTCTATTTCTTACCTAGAACCACACGCTGCGGTGTCGTGATGGCACTCGGTGTTGGTGGTTGAGTTGGTGTCGATTCTTCGGCTGGGGTCCGTTCTGGATTCAATGACGATGTGGACGGAACACTGCCATCAACCGCTGTTCGGGAATGTTCCTCCTCACGAGTCCCAATGTAATCATCTAGAACAGCAAAATGACTTGTTAATTCCACAAACTACTGCAGCACAATACTAAATAGCAACAACAACTATAGAAAAGAAAAACTGAACGTAAACAATGGCACATATGGTGCAAACAATAGCTCTAGCTAAGGCTATCTGCCTTAGCTAGCTATGTAGCTCTTCGGGGCTCCATAAAAGCATGGGTTGTCGAACATTAATGTAAGGATAAAATAAACTTCTTTGTTAGAAGTGAGCGTACCTTGCAGGGACTCCAGTAAAGCCGTTGCAGAGTCCAGGCCTCCCTCCCTCCCAACGTTGGCCGGTCTATGGCCGTAAATCTGGTCCAACAAGTCGAACCACTTCCATTGTTTCCGACCCGCACCACTCGTGTTATTGTTGTCCTTTACTTGGCGATATTCACTCTTCATCTTTTTGAGTTTTTCCCTACACTGCAGAAAAGTCCTCGAAAATCCGCGTTTGGACATCTGTGCAGAGACATCATTTCGCGTTGATCCGTCGAGCTCCCGCTGGATTTTATCATCCCCAATGAGATTAAGGAACTTCGTCACCTCCTTGGTCGACCACGGTGTGCTTTTCTTCTACGTTGCCATTTTTGTAGCTCCTCCGTTTACAAAATGCTGTTTATAAAAATGCTGCACGCTTGCTTCTAGATATATATGCGATGTTAGGGATGATCTCGCGCGCGATCTTGTGACGATTCTCTCTGACCAATCAGCAGTCGAGAGTGTTGACGTCACTAGTTCAGCCCTGGCCTGGCCTGATAGAACCACGATTTTATGGGGCCGGAAAAAGAGGGAAAAAGTGCCACCAAAAACTGGCCTGGCCGCTTGAGGGCGGTTAAGGACGCTTAAACGGGGCTACCCGCTGCAGTGGAAATTAGTACCCCCATGGAACTAAGTACAGATCATGTTCACACCGGGATAAATTCCCTGAGGGAAGATTACGCAAATTAAGCCGCTGACGTCACTTCTTCTTCTTCTGCTTTGGGTTTACTGGCAGGCCGCAAACCACTTCACGGCGTATACTGCCACCCAGGTCCCCGGCCGGAAGTCCCCGGAGTTGGGGACTGGCTTCTACTGAAGCCTTCCGAGTAAATCGCCAGAACGCCGACACCTCCTCATCTCCACCGCTCCCATGTTTTTTTTTGTGTTGCCATAAGTTAGTCTCTCTCCGTTAGTGCGCTGGGCTAATGCTAATGCTAATAATGCTAATGCCAGCAAATACAATGGCGGCTAAACAAAACTTTTCTGAGTTTTATGGGGCGTGGTTTGCAATTCGCCCAGCCAATCAGAAATTGGAACTTTTTTCTCCCCAGGACAGTATCACTTCCTAGCAGGCGCTAAAAAGGGGATAAAGGTTCTCTTGAACTAAGTTCTCATGAACTAAGTTCTCTTTTTGGTGTAAACGCAAAATCCCAGGAACTATCGGAACTAAACGGGAAAAGTACGGGGAAAAGTACTCCGGTGTGAAAGCGCCTAATGGGTGATCTGTTTCGTATTTTGAGCAAAACACTTCAGAGACAGGTTTCGTATAGATATGATCTTATAATATATTTTTCAAATATAGCATAATAGGTGAGCTTTAATTAAATCCTGATCCTTCAGTTCATGCAAATCGTTTTCTGCCAATTTTCTGTCTTTGTCAAAAGCTTTGGCAACCCCCATCAGGGTCCTGACCCAAATATTTGTAAGCACTGCCTGAAGGGAAGAGGTTGACAAACACTGCTGCAGCAATTTGTGTCACAAGTGTTGGTTGGTTCTCGGGGTGACTGTTTGGGTGAAAACAAAAAGACTTGCTGCCAAGATTAAAGCACTCAGTGAACTCTGTCCTATGCTGCACTGTAACACAATCTCTTCAGAGTGTTAGTATCAACAGTATTCTTTTTTCCATAAATGTGAATAATGAATCTCTTATTTCTAATATTGTTACACACACACACACACACACACACACACACACACACACACACACACACACACACACACACACACACACACACACACACACACACACACACACACACACACACACACACACACACACCATATATATAAATCAGTATTCACTCATGCAGAATGTTGATGTAAATGCCACGGATGTTAACAGGAGGCCCTCACACCCCCAGATGCATACTGAATGCTGTAAAGTGTGCCCTGTGCCCCACAAACATGCTCTACATGAGGCATCTGACCTTTTCATAGAAACAGAGCTGCAGCAGACAGGAGGCTGCAACATAGCCAAGGTTAAAGGCAAGAGAGAAACAGGACACAATTTAACAGCCAGGGCAAATTAAATCACTGTTTTATATTCTCACCAACCTCATTATCATAATATACTGCTTTGTACCTTGAACTCCGCCTTCAAAGCCCTGCGGATGGTTGAATGTGCAGAATATGCCCTTGACTCTCAGCAAGATTTCATCTCCGTGCCATTTACCCTATTAAGTGAGACAGAAGTTGATGAGGGTTGGCAGGAAGTTCCCCAGGGGTAAGTGCTTAATACAAGTTCTGTGTGACCCAATTACTCGTCAAAAATAACATAAGATTGGCTTCCAGTTTCATTCATGTTTAATAAAGCACACAAAAGACAGGCACTTTTAGTTTTCACAATCCTCTTCACTGTACTGCAGTCCAGTCTTTTTCAATGTGAAGTACTTCAAGGATCCAAACATCTGACATATTCACATTCATCATTCATGTACTAGCTAGTTTCCTATAGAGTGGTGCAGTAGTGACACATTTTTGTAGGTCGACCCGGAAGTTAGCATCCCAAGGGCTCCCTCGACAAAAATATATTGCAGTAAAAAACCTCTGTGGCAAACACACATTCTTGATACTCCATATATAAACACCACTTTGTGATTTGTAAGATTAAGATGATTAAGATAGACTTTTATTAATCCCTCGTGGGGAAATTGTTTCTCTGCATTTGACCCATCCTAGTGTTAGGAGCAGTGTGCTGCCATTTTGAACGGCGCCCGGGGAGCAGTGTGGGGAACGGTGCCTTGCTCAGAGACACCTCTGTAGCACTTTGTCTTGCCGGGACTTGAACAGGTGACCTTCCAGTTGCCAAGTCAAGTCCCTATCGACTTCGCCACCACCACCACACAAAAGCAATCGGCAGAAAGAAAAAGCTAACGCTAGGCTATAAACAAACAACATAGCCTTGGCATGGTTGGGCATCACCACCGCTAAGCTAAAGGCTGCTAATGTTTGGCATGATGACGTTCAGTAGTTTTTTGTTTATTCTCTAGTTAGCAACCGCTGTTTTTATAACACATAAAAGCTTCGGACATTTACAATTGGTGTAATATGGAAGCAAACAAGAGACAGAAGTATTTGAATTTTATTAGCACATTTTCAATTTTATAGCATTGAAAATAATTACTTTGAAAATCATGTATCTGAATTTTTGATATGTGAAATAAAAATGTAAAAATTCAAGTTAAAAAAATTCAAGTGAAACAAATTCAAATGCACAATTTCGGTGTATAAAATTCGACGTCAAAAATGTCGGTGTTTAAAATTCGATGTCCAAAATTGCGATGCAACATCATCCGGGCTACTCAGACAGGATAAGCAATCGAGCCCGAATGCAATCAAACCAACTTCTGGCCTATCAGAGCCAAACGGCGAACTCCGGGACAGTCAGTGCGGTGAAGCCCAATGCTGCAAACTGTAGGCGATGGATGCAGATGGGAGCAATTCCCATAGACCAGGGGTCTTCAACTAAAATTCAACGAGGTCCAGTTAGAGAAAATCTCCCCATGCAAAGGTCCGGAACATCAAAATGTCTAACTTGCTTCATGAATTAGTGTGAAATATATTGAAGTGACCTGTAGCTTTATCAACGTCTGCATGTAATCAACAACTGACTGCCAATCAAATAAAGAAAGTACAATTCAAAAACAACAATATTTATTGTCAATTAACATTAAATACTGTGGATATGTGTAATGTTCCTCTCGGGCTGCATTTACAAATAAAATAGAGAAAATAAATAAAATAGCTTTTGAAAATATGTGCATCTTAAAAGTGCTTAATTTTAGATAAATAAAATAAAGTGTAGCAGCAGCTTGAGTGTCCCTTTTTCTTTGTTAACCGTTCTCTGTTTCACATCATGACTTAACAGTTTCAGACGATTATAGAACATATCAGTCTTTACACATCATAACAATTGAACAGTTTTAAAGTTTCTCTTTCTTTCCCTCTTATATTGCAGTCCCTCACTCACTTTTTTTAAATTCAGTGCGAGAATTGAGCTGGAGCTTGTCCTGCCAGGAGTTTGTAAATCTGGGCTGACATGGAGTCAGGGCCATTCTCATACACACATGCAGGTGCTCATTTGGTTACAGTGATGCAAACACAGGTATGGTGAAAAAAGAGAGAACTATTCAAAGCAGGAAAAAAACAGCGTAATATACCATCTACAAAGGCCTGTGCTATAATGCTTAAATTAACCGGCTATTCTTTATAATATATTCAGATCAATAGGAGACAGAGATGTTAAGTTAAAAATCAAGGGTTTTCATTATTATTTACAGCAGGGGCGGGGAACCTTTTTCCTTTCAATTTTTACAACATCCTCCGAGGGTCGTACAACTGATTGAACTCAACCTCTGCTTAAAAAAACTAAAATCACAGCCCATTCATTTGGCCTTTCTTTCATGCTGTGCAAAGAAAAAGCAACCTCTTAATCCAGATATCTCACCATGACTCACGTATGCATACATGTGCACGGTGTGGCGTGACCACCAAAAAACAGAAAGATATGGACACAAGATGTGTGCAAATGTA
The DNA here is from genome assembly GCF_902827115.2 of Pseudochaenichthys georgianus. Taxonomy (NCBI): domain Eukaryota; kingdom Metazoa; phylum Chordata; class Actinopteri; order Perciformes; family Channichthyidae; genus Pseudochaenichthys; species Pseudochaenichthys georgianus. The sequence continues at coordinate 5,790,749 of NC_047505.1, read as the reverse complement.
TTTAGTATCCTATCCATGTGAACATGATTTAAGTGAGGGGGGGACCTAACCTCCTCTAGGGGGGTCCGTGGGCATGCTCCCCGGGAAGATTTATTTTTAAATATTGAAGTTAAAAGCATCAATCTGGTACACTTTGAGAGCAACATTAAGAGATCTATGGATACATCTCTCAACACCCAGATGAAACAGAACTGTAAGCATATTTTTCTTTTTGGATATTTTTACAAATCACTCCCCTTTTAAACTCTATTCTTGTTATTTTTAACACCTTTTTTGTTACTGTCATATAGTATTTTATACCTGTTTTTCATTTAGTCTCATTAATAACTATAATGATCATATCAAGGTGTGCCTTAACCTCACTGAGCTGAGGTTATTTGAGCCTCTCAGGAGAGAGCTCTCTTCCACCTGGTTGTAGAAAAGCTCTTTAAATTCGTTAGCATAGCTAGCTAACCAGATGCTAATAACAACAGATCGCCACTGTGCTTACAACTAAAGACACAGCCACGCAAACACTGCGGCATGTGTACGGCTCCTTATGGGTACTGCAATATTTGAAGAGCTGGAGCGGCGTTCCGGTGCTCTCTGTCAGCACTCCTTTCAGACGAGACATACCACGTGAAGACACGTTACGCTCGTGTTGTGTTCAAGGAACCTGTCCTTGGCCAGGAAAAAAAGGTACTCACTTGTTTAATTATTTTTGCGGTCGAGATTTCTTCTTATTTTTTGAAGTGAGAAGTTATCCGTCAGTCGGACTGACGGATGGACTCCCCCCCCCCCCCCACCCCAAAACGAAAACTCTTCGGTTCTCCACGAATTACACAAGTCACCCAAATCAGCGTTAAAAAAGCGTATTTGCAATGTAATTACATACACGCTCCCCCTTGACAGTGAAACGCCACCTGTGAGGTTTAGATTATTTCCCTGTCTCAATCCAAATTGAACTGTATGAAATAAAAAGGCACATTTGTCTTGTAGTAAATAAAAAAGGCGACCTGGAGCCAATCCTGCAATTTCCCCACAGGTGAAAGAGTTGACATGCTGAAAACCCAACCCCTGCAGGGGGGTCTGGGGGGATTATCCCCCAGGAGATTTTTTGAAATACTAACATAAAATACACATTCTGCTACTCTCTTGAGAAGAAAAATAAATAAATCTATTACTACACGACATATTTAAACAAATGAATGCCATTTTAGTTTTTTGTTACTTTGTTCTGAAAGCTGAACCTGCTGCTCCTCACAGAGAGAAGAGGGAAGAAGCTGTGAATGACTTTACATGGTGGATAAGGGTTGATAGCCCCCATTGTTCTGTGTGTCAACATGAAAGACAGCCCACACAGCTATCAATCATCAAACCGTGGGGTCTTATTTCATTACGTGTTGATTTCTATCAACACTTAATTGTTGTATCGATGTATAGATGTACTACAGCAAAAGTATTCTCCGTCGGGACTTCCTGCAACAACACCACGCCGTTATCTTGATTCTGATTGGCCAGAAGACAGTATCAAAGATGTCCTATTGGGAAGACGATCACTACCTGACAAAAGTTTTCAAAACCGTTTCTAGTCTTGGGTATTCTTAGTTTTTTGTTACTTTGTTCTGAAAGCTGAACCTGCTGCTCCTCACAGAGAGAAGAGGGAAGAAGCTGTGAATGACTTTACATGGTGGATAAGGGTTGATAGCCCCCATTGTTCTGTGTGTCAACATGAAAGACAGCCCACACAGCTATCAATCATCAAACCGTGGGGTCTTATTTCATTACGTGTTGATTTCTATCAATATTCTTGTTTTTGGCGTGAGAATAGTTTGGGCAGCGTGAGAGCGTGAGATTGAGGGTGAAAGCGTGTGTCACACGCCAGATGCGTGAGAGTTGGCAACCCTGCTATGTTAACATGTCCAACTTAACATCAGAAAATGAACATGTTTCTAGCCTGGATCCACAAAAACATATTCCGTATATAGTTAGATTCCCCCTTCATGACAACGGGACTGCTGCTCCTAGCTCCTCTGTCTCACTGCTAGCTCCGTTAGCTCCATTGGCTCCGTGATGCTACAGGGGCTCAGCTCATGAGGAGAATACTACTTGATCTCGGCCGTGTTTGTTATCTTGGTTCCCGATGGACTATTCGTGATGCAAATATAGGATTTATCTGCGGTTAAAACAGACCGTCCATGAATGCAGTTTCTTCTGTAAGTCAACCCTGCGTACTTTATATACTCTATTAAGCTAACGTTAATGAATGTTTAGAGTTGGGTTAGCATTTGAGCAATCGGTAGCTCCATCTGTGCTAACGATGCTATGCGTAGCATCCAAGTTAAACGTTACGAAGTGTAAAACATTAAGTGGGATGCTACTGTATACCAAAAGGCTTCTGTGCGAGGTTGGTAAAATAAGGTCATCCTTGCACGTTAGATAGTTAGTTTGCTAGTTAGGTTACTGTATGCATTGTTAAGGTTCATTTCAATTCGTTATGCTCTACTATAGCATAAAATAGACTAGCTAACGTCAACATATTGTTGAAGAGAGGCTTAGTGTATATTAAATCAACCTCACAATGAAATGTGTCTATCTTTCAAATATCAACGTCACATTTAAAGATGGTCCAGAAATAACGCTCCCTTAGATATTGTAATATGGTTTGTTGAACTGGAGTTATTTATTGCAGCTAACCGCCTATCCGACGAACGACCCAAAGATTGTTGTTTTTAATATTATTACTGTAGAATGATCGAGGGTCGAGTATCTTTCACGACTCAGGTTTATTATACAGTAAGTCAAGACATTACAGTAGGCAGCAACAACACAACTTGCGGGCTTACTCTGAAGTAAAGCAGTCCTTTGCATGCCGTAAAGCATGTCACAACACTGTCGTAACAGCCTTAACTCTGTATGCATTGTATGCATATGTGACATCTCCCCTTTTTTCCAAGTTATTTAATTTTAAATAACTGTAAAAAGTTTTGACAGATTAGTCACAGCATCATCCTGTAATAGTAAACAACAGTCAAACTTTGATAGCAAATGTTCATTCCGTCGTACTGACTAACCAAAAGTGTCCTATGAATACAGGTTAACTTCACAGATGATGTTAATAAAGATGGGTAACCAATACCTTCAGTAGTGCTGTTATAAAATAAAATTCAAGATGCAAGTTTTCTTTTCTAAACATTACAGCAGTAATATCACATTTGTACATAACATTCACAATAAACAGAACTCAAAATGTAGCAGACTCAGAGTCCACCTGTGTTTCCCGATTCATTTTCTCCCCCCCAAAGGCCATAGGTGATTTTGTTTTCTATGGATTCTTGGACCCCAAAGCAGAGACAGACACAAGTAAAGTTCAAGGTGTTTAATAAATAATACTAGGCCAAGGCAGGTACTGTCGACAGGGAGCTGGCTGGTAGCAGAAAGGTCCAAAAACAAACAGAAGGAAAACGTTCCTGGCCAAAAACTCAAAAAGTTGCACAAAAGCTGCAAAGAGAAACAAGAACTCGGCTTGGGCTGCAGAGAGGCACTCTGGGTCGACGGACAGCATTTAATTCTCTGGCAGAGAAGTGAGGTGAGGGCCAGGCTCTTAAAGAGCAGGTTGATTATGTGAGTGGGAACAGGTCACAGAGGTCATTGTGAAACACCCAAAACACTCCTGTCTACAAGTCCGACCTAGTGGCCGGCTTACTGACACGGCCAGACGTGGTCTGAACACGTCCTGGTGTTTTCACCTCACTTGGTTTCAGGGTAGTAGTCTCTGGTGTGTTGGCGCTTACAGGCTGGGAAATCACCACAGCACTCTCTGCTGGTGTTAGTGGGATGTGCTGTGCAGGTCAGGAAGTTGGTTCTGCCCGGAGATGAAGTCGGTTCCGCCGCAGCACTGCACCTCCTTGTGTGTTAATGAGGTAAGACCTCGGAGTAACACACTCTTTTGAGACGATCGCAAGTGTCTTCCAGGAATTCTCGTTGTGGAGCTTGGTGTAGACCAGGAGTGCCCAACCAGTCGATCGCGATCGACCGGTCGATCGCAGCGAGATTCCCAGTCGATCGCGAGATGTGTCTAAAAATAGAACAACAATATTCTGTTTTATCGTTAATGTCCTATAACATAATCTTCCCGTGCCAGAATAATGCACTTGAACGCACCAAAGCTTTGTGATTGGCCGGCGTGACCCCATGTGTGGGGGCGTGGCTGGTGGACAGTGGGCACTATTTCGCTGACGTTCTCCGTGTCAACAGGAGTGACAGTCTGCACACAAATAAGACCGCAATTATGGCAGAAGCAAAAGACGGCAAAGTTGTGAAAGAAGCTTTCTTGGAGGCTGCCGACGTGCTTTTGGGGACAGTAAAAATAACAGAAGCATTTCAACAGGTTTTTTATATAATAAAAACTCAAGTTAGATACCATTATTAATCAGCTGTAAGTTTTAATTTGTTTGAACTTATTCATTATAATTATTGTACAAAATGGTATAAGAATGCAAACTTAAATTGATTATAGTCTATTATCAATTCAGTTTAAGAAACTAGTGTTGCTTGCATCCTATTTTAAAAGGCATTTATTTTTATACTCGACTAAAATGCAACAAAAAAAGGGTTTGATTCTATTAATTTTGTCTTTTTTATTGCACTTTGGCAGCAGATTCCTGTGTAGCTTCAGATCTGAGTTGTCTTATTAGTAAGCCTCATTTATACTTTTGTAGCAACACTTTTTTATATAATGGCAAAGAAAGGGTTCAGAGTCTTTTCTTTTTTTCCTGTGTCATATGTGGCAGCACTGTTCAATGTTTCTTAAACATTACCCACTGTAGTATGTGACGTGTGAATAAACTCTGTATCAACAACACTGCTGTGTAACTTCAGTTAAATACTTGTATGTGTGTAGATTAGAAAGAGGTAATTATAAAGGATCTGCAGTATTTTATGGAGTATTAAAGGTCAGTTTTATACAAGTAGTGTGTATTTACCTGGCAGTAGGCTGTCAGTAATGGCTACGCCTCTCTATTTGGACTGGTAGATCTCGGCAGACTGGCAACTTTAAAAGTAGCTCTCGGTTCAAAAAAGGTTGGGCACCCCTGGTGTAGACTGTGTCTCCTGGCTGTCGAGCTGGTAGATGTCTGGCACCATGTCGTCGGTTGTAATAAAAGGCTTGTTTTGCTTTCTCCTTCTGTCTGTTAGGCCATTTAGGCCGTAGATTTTTCTCGAGTGACGGGAGCGTCATTCTGATCTTTCTCCCCATTAGCAGTTCTGCTGGACTGACTCCTGTGGTAGTACAGGGAGTGGATCTACAGCACATAAGGGCTATCAGTGGATCTTCCAGTGTCTGAAGTCCAACCGCTGTGCCAGCTCCCGGAATTCTGCACTGGAGAATTGGGGACCATTGTCACTCACAACCTCTTCAGGAATTCCGAACGGTCCAAAGGTCGTTTTAAGTCTCTGGATGATGAGGGCACTGGTCGTAGATGGTAGTTGTAGTATTTCCAGATACCGTGAATAGTAGTCTGAAATCACAAGGTAGTCGAGAGCGATTATTTTCCACGGACGATCAGGCAGCGGTGTGGAAATAAGCGGCTCCTTTTGTTGAGCCCGTTCTGCTCCTGGCAGTTCTTAATGTCTACAGAGAGCCCCGGCCACCAAACTGATGCATTCACCCTTTCTCTGCATTTTGAGAGCCCCTGGTGTCCCTCATGTATTTCTGCAAAATGTCTGCTCTCAGTGACCCCGGAACCACAAACCTGTTTCCTCGTATGACTAAGCCATATGCTTCAGACAGCTCATTTTTCACTTTGGTGTGGTCCCTGAACATTACTACTGTATCCATCCTGCCCTAACCAGCTTGATGACAGCCTGAAGCTCACTGTTGTCTCTTTTCTGATATTCTCCATTCTCGTTGGAGATGCTGGGATGCCCTGTATCACTGTGGCTACATAGCATGCCACATCTTCTTGAATGCCAGTCTCTTCCTTTGTGTGTGTCTATGGGCTTCGGGACAGTGTGTCGGCGACAACAAGGGTCTTCCCAGTAGGGGTGTTGAAAATAATTGTTTCTACGATGCATTGCGATGCAGACGTGGACTATTCGGTATCGATGCAGTGACGGAAGATAATCGGTTATAGCGTAGTAACGTTGCTTCCTGATTTTCCGGCCGCGGCTTTACTATAACGTTTTTTTTTTCTATCACTTTAATATCAAATCGGTCGGTGACGCAGAGATCAGGGAACAGACGTGACAGCGGCACAGCGGCACCAAACACGGAGCAGTCTGCTTTATCCACCAACACAACACCACCAGTCCAGAACCAACAGCAGAAGGACCCGCTCTGAATCACTCCGTGTCGCTGCGGCTCAGAGACACAGGGATTTATGTTTTTCAAAAATAATCGCGTTACAATCATGTCAGGTGTTTGGTGGATTTAATTAAGTCTTGGATTGCAAAGTATGAATGCCCTCTAGCAATTTTCAGATGATATATACGTATGTAGTGTACAGTTTGTGAAGGCAGGAGGAAAAAAGCTTCCGCGATCACCGTCTCCTCTCCGTTCCTCCAAGCCCCGCCCCCTCCCTGAAAATAATGAGTGACAGGCTGATAGTGACCCGATAGAAACTTTATTATTCACTTAATCACTGAGATATAATGAAGCTAACTTAGTCTCATGCATTCATGGGATTTATGCAACAGTAAAACAGAGAATGTGAGTGTGCACCCACATGCAGTATTTTTGTTTGTATATGCTGTTGTAAATACTCCTGTTGTCTGCTGTGTTCAGACTCAAGTCCTGTGTGTGATGCCACATTCAGGACCTTCAGTGTCCTTTCTTAACAGAAGACCGTGACTAGAAGCTGCAGCTCGACTGCAGAAGCATTAGCTTTTTGTTTTTGAGGATGGAACAACTTCACACACAGATATAGGGAGGCTAGACCTATACAATTCATTTATTTTGGTTTATAAATTAATGTCAAGACATTTATGTTATTGATTTCTGAAGCACTTTCTAAATAATAAAAAGAGAGTTCATATGTATTTACTGCATGTATGCATTGATGAAAAATAAGCCATGTGCAGTAATATAGAAAATTGAGGATGCAACGCATTGGTATGAATCGTGATGCATCGGGATATCGACTTGAATCGAATCGTTGACAGGATAATCGTAATCGAATCGAATCGTGAGACCAGTGAAGATGCACAGCCCTACTTCCCAGGCACATGCTCTGCTAAAGGTTTGTACCTCATTAGCCTCATTAGTATACGCTGACATCTCAAGGGGACGTTATCTAGGCTTTGTTTGTTGATCAGTGGCACTAATGGCTTGTGGTCGGTCTCCAGCCTGAACTGATCCAAGCCACATCGATACTTGTCAAACCTCTCACAGACCCATACGCTAGCCAAGCACTCCTTTTCTATCTGGGCGTAGCGTGTCTCCGCTTCTGTGAGACGCCTCGAACAGTAGGCTCCTGGCTTCCACTCCGCTTCATGGAGCTGGAGGAGGACCCCCCCCAGGCCATAGCTACTGGCTTCCACTCCTCTTCATGGAGCTGGAGGAGGACCCCCCCAGGCCATAGCTACTGGCATCAGCAGACACCGCTGTGGCTTTAGCCACATCATAGAAGACAAGAACAGGTGCTGTGGTCAGCATTGTCTTAATGTTCTCAAAAGCTGACTGCTGTGAGTGACCCCAGGTCCAGATGTTCCTGCTCTTCAGAAGCTCGTACAGTGGTTGACCTTTTGTGGAAAGGTTTGGAACGTACCTACCCAGGTAGTTCACCATGCCCAGGACTCTTTTCAGCTCATGGACGTTTCCTGGTGGAGCCAGCTGATGTATGGCTTCAACTTTATCAGGGTCGGGCCTGACTCCTGATTGGTCGATGAGATGACCCAGAGAGCGTAGCTGGCTTTGTCGGAGGGAGCATTTCTCTTTATTAAGTTTTAAGCCTGCTGACTCAACACGCTGTAGTATCTTCTCGAGTCTGGCGTCGTGCTGTTCTGTCGATGTCCCATAGACCAGGATATCGTCCATGAAGACTTCAACGCTTTCCAGCCCCTGCAGAGTCTCTAGCCCTTTCCGCTGGAAGATCTCAGGCGCACTGGAAATCCCGAAAGGTAACCTTTTGAAACAGTACCTGCCAAACGGTGTTATAAAGGTTGTTAATTTACAGCTGACTGGGTGCAGTGGGATTTGCCAGAACCCACTTGCAGCGTCGAGAGAGGAAAACACAGTTGCACCACTTAGCTTTGCAGTTATTTCATCAGAGGTGGGTAAGATGTAGCGCTCTCTTTTTACTGACTCATTTAGTCTTTCCAGGTCCACACAGATCCTGGCTTTGCCTGTGGTTTCCTTTAGAACGGGCACCATAGGAGCACACCATTCAGTTGGCGGTGTTACCTTCTCGATGACACCGTTCTTCTCCATCCTCTGCAGTTCCTCTTTACCATCCGTAACATTGGGAAGGGCACGCGACGTGCTGTCTGCACTGCATATGGTTGAGCCCCATCCTTTCATTGGATTTTAACAGGTTCAGTTTGTAGTGTGCCGTGCTCACCAGAGGCTTGAAGGTGTTCACTGGTAGTGCATTTCACTTCATCAACACGCCTCACCAGGTTCATCTCCACTGACAGATCCCGGCTGAGTAGGTTACTGACACTCTGGCCACGGACTACATGTGCTTCAAATAGGTACTTCTTTCCCTTGTAACTAACTGTAGCATTAAAGCGTCCCAGACACAACAGTTCACCTCCTGGGCTGTCGAATGGGATGTCAGCTGGTTTCAGTGTTTTGGGTGGAGTGAGTGTGTGAAATGCATCCTCACATAAGACTCCTGTGTCAATTTTAAATTCCATTGGAGTAGAATCCACCTGGAGCTGTACTGTCCACTGCTCTTTTTCCTCTGCACTGCACACTGAGCCTAAGAAATAATGGGTCTGCTCAGCCTGTACAGTGCCTGTGACCTCATTCACTGATCTAGTGCTGTTTCGGCACACTCTGGCCCAATGTCGTATTTTATTGCACTTGTGGCATGTAGCTTTAGCTGCAGGACACCCTTCTTCCTTGCTATGCTGTGATTTCCCACATTTCCTTTCACTTCCCCCCCATTTTCTGTCTTTTGACTTGCCTTGATGTTGTTGAGGTTTCCATTTGTTATTCTGTTCTTTGAATCTCACCTCCTGTACTGATTCCACTGTGTCTTCCTGCAAACTCACTTGTGCTGCGACCTCCTCTGACTGCCTGACGGTCCGTATCGTCAGTGCTAGTGCCGGCATCTTCTTCGGCAAAAGTGAACGACTTGAATATGTGAATTGAATTCTGCCTCGTTGCCCATGGCATAAATCAGGCAGCTCACCTGCACTCTCCCGTCATCTTTGTTGAGTTTTGTAGCGAGTTTGTACCGCTCAAAGCGTTGCCTCCATTCTGGCCATTCAGTCGGCTTATCAAACGAAAAGTTCGCTGGGGGATTAAACGTGGCCATTCCGCCGTCTATATTCCTTTGTCTTGTTTATTTCCTGTGACTCACCGGTCACTTCTGACACCATGTAGAATGATCGAGGGTCGAGTATCTTTCACAACTCAGGTTTATTGTACAGTAAGTCAAGACATTACAGTAGGCAGCAACAACACAACGCGCGGGCTTACTCTGAAGTAAAGCAGCCCTTCGCATGCCGTAAAGCATGTCGCAACACTATCGTAACAGCCTTAACTCTGTATGCATTGTCTGCATATGTGACAATTACCAATGCCTCTTTTAATTGTATTATCATCACACTTGAGAAACAGCCTTATCGTGGCTGTAGAACGGAACATGTAACTTAATGCCTGCATTTAAGGACGATGAATAGCGTAGTCAATGCTTTAGTGACAAGGAAATGATTTGTTTAAATGTTAGATATAACGTTATCTGTGACTTCAGTGAACATTAAGCGTATCCATTACATTGCATTTGTTCAATGTTCAGGTTTGTGTCTGTAACACACGCATGTAACTTTACATCTGTTTGTTCAAAGTGTCCTTAAGGTGATCCAGACAGGCTGGACCAGAGGAGGAGAGACAGATCAGGGGCCTCATTTATAAAGGGATATACGCTCAAAAAATAGCGTACGCCAGTTTCTACGCAATGATTGCGATTTATAAAATACTAACATGACGGGAAAACGTGCGGTCCTCCACGCAAACTCTAACCCATGCGTACGCACTAAGCACAACAACGGGAGAGACGAGAAACTGCGACCCCGTTGGCAGAAGGAAGAATGGAGAGAAATATGTGGAAATAATACCATAAATAAAATGTTACCTCTCATTTATCATATATGAAGAATTCATTTTAAACATTGATTGAAGCCAATCTTAAAATGATTAAACAAACACCTGTTTGAGACTCCTCAGTGCTCACAAATACATAACTTGGAGAAATAAATAAATACGGATATGTTATGTTATTCTGAAGAACCAGCACCTTACCGTGGTAGAGAGGTTTGTGTGCCCTGATGAACCTGGGGGCTGTGTTGTCTGGAACCTTGTGTTCCTGGTAGGGTCTCCCATGGCAAATTGGTCTCAGGCAAGGGGCCAGACTAAGATTGGTTCAAAAGACCTCATGAAAGGAAAAACAAGAAGTGAGGATACCCGGCCCGGAGGAAGCCCGGGGTCCCCTTCTGGAGCCAGGCCCAGAAGGAGGACTCGTCGGCGAGCGTCTGGTGGCCGGGCTTGCCACGGAGCCCGGCCGGGCCCAGCCCGAAAAGGCAACGTGGGCAACACCTCCGCTTCTCTGTCCCGCGGGCCCACCACCTACGGGAAACATCGATGGGGTCGGGTGCGCTGCCAGACGGGTGGCAGTGAAAGCGGAGGGTCTCGACGGACCAGACCCGGGCGGCAGAAGCTGGCTTTGGGGACGTGGAACGTCACCTCTCTGGGGGGGAAGGAGCCGGAGCTTGTGCGGGAGGTGGAGCGGTACCAGTTGGATCTGGTTGGGCTCACCTTTACGCACAGCGTCGGCTCTGGAACCTTACTTCTGGATAGGGGTTGGACTCTATTCTTCTCCGGAGTTGCTCAAGGTGTGAGGCGCCGGGCGGGTGTGGGGATACTCACAAGTCCCCGGTTAGGTGCTTCGTTGTTGGAGTTTACCCCAGTGGACGAGAGGGTCGCCTCCCTACGCCTGCGGGTTATGGGGGGGAAAACTCTGACTGTTGTGTGTGCTTATGCACCCAACAGCAGTTCAGAGTATTCGGCCTTCTTGGAGACCCTGGAAAGAGTCCTGTATGGGGCTCCTGAAGGGGACTCCTTAGTCTTGCTGGGAGACTTCAACGCACATGTGGGCAATGATGGAGACACTTGGAGGGGCGTGATTGGGAGGAACGGCCCCCCTGATCTGAACCGGAGTGGTGGTTTGTTACTGGACTTCTGTGCTAGTCATGGATTGGCCATAACAAACACCATGTTCGAACATAAGGATGCTCATAAGTGTACGTGGTACCAGAGCACCCTAGGCAGAAGGTCCATGATCGATTTCGTTATCGTATCATCGGACCTGAGGCCGTATGTTTTGGACACTCGGGTAAAGAGAGGGGCGGAGTTGTCAACTGATCACCATCTGGTGGTGAGTTGGGTCGAGTGGCGGGGGAAGCCTCTGGATAGACCTGGTAAGCCCAAACGTGTAGTTCGGGTGAACTGGGAACGTCTGGAGGAGGCCCAAGTTCAGGAGGCCTTCAACTCACACCTCCGGCGGAGCTTTTCGGGCATTCCTGTGGAGGTTGGGGACATTGAACCAGAGTGGTCGGTGTTCAAAGCCTCTATTGCCGAAGCCGCGGTGGGGAGCTGTGGTCTCAAGGTCTTAGGTGCCTCAAGGGGCGGTAACCCTCGAACCTCCTGGTGGACACCGGTGGTCAGGGAAGCCGTCCGACTGAAGAAGGAGGCCTTCAGGGATTTGTTATCCCGGGGGACTCCCGAAGCAGTTGCAAGGTACCGACAGGCCCGAAGGGCAGCAGCCTCATCCGTGGCCGAGGCAAAGCAGCGGGTGTGGGAGAAGTTCGGAGAAGACATGGAGAAGGACTTTCGGGCGGCACCAAAGTTGTTCTGGAAAACTGTCCGACACCTCAGGAGGGGGAAGCAGGGAACCATCCAAGCTGTGTACAGTAAGGATGGGACGTTGTTGACCTCAACTGATGGAGTGTTGGGACGTTGGAAGGAACACTTTGAGGAACTCCTGAACCCGACAACTCCGCCCTCTATGTTAGAGGCAGAGCTGGAGTATGACGGGGGATCAACGCCAATCTCCCGGGGGGAGGTCACTGAGGTCGTCAAACAACTCCACAGTGGCAAAGCCCCGGGGGTGGATGAGATCCGCCCGGAAATGCTGAAGGCTCTGGGTGTTGAGGGACTGTCATGGTTGACACGTCTCATCAACGTTGCGTGGAAGTCGGAAACGGTACCGAAGGAGTGGCAGACCGGGGTGGTGGTCCCCCTTTTCAAAAAGGGGGATCAGAGGGTGTGTGCCAATTACAGAGGCATCACACTACTCAGCCTCCCCGGTAAAGTTTACTCCAAGGTACTCGAAAGGAGGGTCAGGCCGATTGTCGAACCTCAGATTGAGGAGGAACAATGCGGATTCCGTCCTGGTCGTGGAACGACGGATCAGCTTTTTACTCTCGCAAGGATCCTGGAGGGGGCCTGGGAGTACGCTTATCCGGTCTACATGTGTTTTGTAGACTTGGAGAAGGCGTATGACCGGGTTCCCAGGGAGTTACTGTGGGAGGTGCTGCGGGAGTATGGGGTGAGGGGGTCTCTACTCAGGGCCATCCAATCTCTGTACTCCCAAAGCGGGAGCTGTGTCCGGGTCCTCGGCAGTAAGTCGGACCCATTTCCGGTGAGGGTTGGCCTCCGCCAGGGCTGCGCTTTGTCACCAATCCTGTTTGTAATATACATGGATCGGATTTCGAGGCGTAGTCGTGGGGGGGGGGGTCTGCAGTTCGGTGGACTAAGGATTGCACCACTGCTTTTTGCAGATGATGTGGTTCTGATGGCTTCATCGGTCTGCGACCTTCAGCACTCACTGGATCGGTTCGCAACCGAGTGTGAAGCGGCTGGGATGAGGATCAGCACCTCCAAATCTGAGGCCATGGTTCTCAGCAGGAAACCGATGGACTGTCCACTCCAAGTAGGGAATGAGTCCTTACCCCAAGTGAAGGAGTTCAAGTATCTCGGGGTCTTGTTCTCGAGTGAGGGATCAATGGAGCGTGAGATGGGCCGGAGAATCGGAGCAGCGGGAGCGGTATTGCAGTCGCTTTACCGCACCGTTGTGACGAAAAGGGAGCTGAGCCGGAAGGCAAAGCTCTCTGTCTACCGGGCCATTTTCGTTCCTACCCTCACCTATGGTCATGAAGGATGGGTCATGACCGAAAGAACGAGATCGCGGATACAAGCGGCCGAGATGGGTTTCCTCCGCCGGGTGGCTGGTGTCTCCCTTAGAGATAAGGTGAGAAGTTCGGTCATCAGGGAGGGACTCGGAGTTGAGCCGCTCCTCCTTCGCGTCGAAAGAAGCCAGTTGAGGTGGTTCGGGCACCTAGTTAGGATGCCACCTGGGCGCCTCCCTAGGGAGGTGTTCCAGGCACGTCCAGCTGGGAAGAGACCAAGGGGTAGACCTAGGACCAGGTGGAGGGATTATATCTCTTCGCTGGCCTGGGAGCGCCTTGGGATCCCCCAGTCAGAGCTGGTTGATGTCGCCAGGGAAAAGAAAGTTTGGGGCTCTCTGCTGGAACTGCTGCCCCCGCGACCCGACCACGGATAAGCGGGAGAAGATGGATGGATGGATGGATGTTATTTAAAACCACCTCGAATATGTTGTGTTAATGTTATGAAATGTTTTCTCATAAATGATGCGGTGAGCAGGAGGACAGAATTACCTGCCTGAGATGAGGCTTTACAGTTTCTCATCGAGGGGGTGTCTCCTGTCCCCGGGAACAAACACAAGCCTGAGGAAGGCTATAGCCTCATCCCAATACCCCTCCTCGACTCCTCCTTTCCCTCACTCGCGTCCCTTCCTTGCATCTTAGCTCCGCCTCCGTAAGATGCGAGCGAGAGACAGGAGGAGGTGACGCGAGGACAGAGGAGTCCTCAGGTATTAATTGGGATGTCCTCGTTCACTCAAACGCAGTGGCGAGCCGTCAGGCCCTCTAGGCCCTCTGTGAGGGCCTAAGATATTCTAAAAAATAATATTTGAAAACATTAAAAAAAAAAATTATTTATTATTATTATTTTTTATATGTTGTTGTTGTTACATTTTTCATTAATTTTACCAAAATAACTTCATTTAATTGTATTTAAAATAATATTTCCAAAGAAATAAATCCTTCGAATCTGCCTGTTCAGTTTCTGTTGGAATGTGAAGGGTTAAATGCGGTCTCTGCGAGTTCTGTGAAGACGGGAGAGCTTGTTGGTCCCTCTCTACATTCACAGAGGGCCAGCTATAGTAACTCAACGAGAGAGTAATGTCAAATGACAGTACAATTGACCAATCATATCTTCCCTCTAAATGGGCGGGCTTTATTTTCGCGGACTTTATGACAGGTTCCGCCCGCTGTGAGGTCTATGCAAGGGGTGCAGTGACGCGTCCTAAAACCCGGAAGTAAGCTGCGCTCGGATTCCCTCGACAGAAAGCAGTGGGATTTCTCCATAGGATCTTGGAAAATAGCTCGAAATAAGGTCTGTGGAAAACGAACCTGTTAGATAAATGCACGTTGTGTTCAGCCGGATAATATCCACATGTCTATCCTACTTTTTTTGATTCATACATCTAATCGATAGATTTATGATCGATAGATTTATGATTAGCATAAATTCGTTCATGATGGCTCACTTCAGTGATAGTGATGACATCGTTGCGAAATTATTAACCGAGTCATTTTCAAGATTGAGTTACAATGATAAACTGGAGTGACAAAGGATCAGCTGAATGACGTGCTTCATCCAGAAGGACAGGAGGATGGACTTTGTGTTTAAGTGATTTGATCATCAAAGGTAGCCTAAGTCATTTTCAATGCGGGCCGCCGTGCCGACTTAATTCATTTGTAATTGCTACTTGGCTGTGGGTGCCCTGTCATGATAGGTGTTTATATAAATGGTGTTGTTCTGTGTGGTAGAGGGTCGCTGTCATTGATGCGTTTTGCACCCCGGCCCGCTGTTTTGATATTCCGCTGAAGTATACGTTGAGACGTAATATCTCTTCTTTTTTTTCGAGGGAAGGGGGGGTCAGAGGGCCTAGGTATAAAAGTCACGGCTCGCCACTGCTCAAACGTCACTTTAAACGACGTCTGTTAATGATGACATGTGCACAGCTGTATCCCCTCTCATCGGGCTTAACTGAATAACTTAGAACCGGCCCATTTGTTGTTAAATATTTATTTAAATGAATGAATCTTTCTCTTGTTAGTCAAGGAATTCAATGTATGATGGTTGGTCCTGCTTTTGTGTTCCGTTTTGGTGTAAAATGTAGCCTACATTTAAATAAAAATATAATTATTGTAATGTGAAATCCTTTTAGAAATGAATTGCACATAATAATTCCCACGGAGCTGTGAGCACTTATACATTTATGTGACGCTTTTCCACTCCTCTTCCAGTTGTCGGTTTTCCTCTGTTGAAATCGACCAGCTGTGAAGGTGGGGGCGGGGCGCGAGTGGTGAAAACACATCCGCGTAGTCTGCTCGCGTGTATCCTCCCTTTCGTCTCCTCCCTTTCGTCTCCTCCCGCACCCCTCCTCCCTCACCCCTCCTCGACTCCTCCGTGTGCATTTCAGCTATTGGGACGTCCTTCAAAATGGCGTGTCTTGATCGATTTCCGGGTCGAGTCTCGGAGGAGGGGAAGAGAGGAGTCGAGGAGGGGTATTGGGATGAGGCTTATGTGTATTTTTTTTGTCATTAACCTTTTTCGGCCCATTTATTTATTTATTGTGGTAACGATCCGACCTCCATGCTGCTACTCTGTTCAAACTGCATCCACCAAACAATATGATTTATCTCCACGTCCCCAAAAGAACCAGAATCTGACACGGTGTGAGATGTCTTTTTTTATGAGGGGCCGTGTAGGCCAAAATTCAAACTCACCTCACACACACACACTACTGAAAACATCTGGCCTTGCACACACACTACTGAAATACTCTCACGTTCACTACTGAACACCTCACACACACACTACTGAAATACTCTCACGTTCACTACTGAACACCTCTCACACACACTACTGAACACATCTGGCCTTGCACACACACTACTGAAATACTCTCACATTCACTACTGAACACCTCACACACACACTACTGAAAATTAAGCCTCACACACACACTATTGAAATCCTCTCACATTCACTACTGAACACCTCACACACACACTACTGAAAATTAAGCCTCACACACACACTACTGAACACATCTGGCCTTGCACACACACTACTGAAATACTCTCACATTCACTACTGAACACCTCACACACACACTACTGAAAATTAAGCCTCACACACACACTACTGAAATCCTCTCACATTCACTACTGAACACCTCACACACACACTACTGAAAACATCTGGCCTTGCACACACACTACTGAACACATCTGGCCTTGCACACACACTACTGAAATACTCTCACATTCACTACTGAACACCTCACACACACACTACTGAAAATTAAGCCTCACACACACACTACTGAAATCCTCTCACATTCACTACTGAACACCTCACACACACACTCCTGAAAATTAAGCCTCACACACACACTACTGAAATCCTCTCACATTCACTACTGAACACCTCACACACACAATACTGAAAATTAACCTCCCACACACACTCCTGAAAAACATTTTACTGAAAGGTTCTCAGTAGGGAATGTGCATGTGTTTCACCTATGTGTGTGTGAGGGGATTCTTGCTGTAACGGAAGTCATTCTAATGTAACGGATGTCATTCTAATGTAACGGAAGTCAGTGGTCTCTTTGCTAGCCCCGTTAGCTTCATTAGCTCCAGGCTGCTACTTCGAAGTGTTTGTTGTGTTGATGCCTGGTGGAGTATTCTTCATTGAAATATCGCACTTATCGTATGGCTCTGCGGTTCAAACAGACCGTCCATGAATGCAGTTTATTCGGTAAGTGAAATTCAAGCACTTTATTCCTTACTTGTCTTTTTATTCAGCTAACAAGCGAGACGAAGCTACATCTGTGCTAACGATGCTATCCGTAGCATACAAGTTAAAACATAATGGAGAAGTGTAAAACATTAAGAAGGATTATACTGTAAAACGTAAGGCTTCTCGGTGAGGTTGGTAAAATAAGGTCATGCTTGTACATTAGTTAGTTTGCTAGTTAGGTAACTGTATGCATTGTTATTGTTAATTTAAAATAGCTATGCTCGACGATGCAGACAGCTAGCGTCACATTAGTGTTGAAGAGCAGAGTACTGTATGAGATTAACCTCACTATAAGATCTGTGTATCTGAAAAATATGAATCTCACATTTCCAGTTGGTTCCAGAAATAACGTTAACATAGATATTGCAATATGGTTTGAAACTAGCTGGAGTTGATTATTGAAGCTTACTGGTTAACGTTCATCATATTAAACGAACGAACCCAAACGTTGTTGTTTTTATTAATATTATTACCAATACTTACTTAGCATTTTATTATCATTACACTGGAGAAACCGACTTATTGTGGCAGCAGAACATGAACATGTAACTTAATGCCTGCATTTGAGGACGAAAAATAGCTAAGTCAATGCTTTAGGGACAAGGAAATGATTTGTTTAAATATTAGATATGACGTTATGTGTGCTTCTGTGACAATGAAGCTTATTCATTGCATTACATTTGTTGAAGATGTTTGTCTTTTACCCTTACGTGTGTGTTACAAATGAATGCGAATATGGCATAGGACAAATATTTAAATTGACTGTCTCATGAAAAACGTTTCTAAAATAAAAAGGACCACAACTATACAATAATACACAATCCAACTGATAAGATACAGTAAGGGCTTTGATATCCAGCACTTTCTTTAAGGATAACAAAAAGATTATCACATGACATTTGCATGTAAAAAAGACTGTGACCAACACATTGTTACTTTACATATATATATTTTTGTTTAAAGTTTCCAGGTGATGCAGACAGACCAGAGGATGCTGACCACGAGAGACAGACCTATTCCTAACATCAGTGAACTTCAGCATCGACTCAAAGGTACAAAGAATCGAGAAACGTTCTGGTTTAAATAGATAAAGTAACAACTATAATCAGCTTTCACATTTCAATGTATTTAAGGCAATTATTATTTTTGCTACCATTTGTCTCTACATATTGTCTGTAAAAGACGTGGTAAAAGTGGTTCTTGCAGTGAGACAACCGAGCAGTTGAATATTATTTAATAAGATATTTTAATGTTGATTAACTGCAGACTGTTCATTCATAATCTGATTATCTTTGTAGTACAAAGTGATGAATTAAAAAAACACATTAACATTTAAAAAATACATTATTTCTACAGCCGCTAAATAAACAAACGTTTCATAAATAACACACTTGCTCTGCAATAATGTCATATGTTTCTTGTCATTTCTGTTAGGAAAGGACATACCTGAAGGACACAACTGCCTCACCGTTTTCTCAGAGGGGCAAGAAGAAAATGAAAAGCTGATTTCAGATTAAAGACCAATACAGGACATTCACTAAGAAACTACACTTTTATTGTGAACACAAAGTCAAACAGGACCATCATTTGTTTGTGACAGCTGAGCCCAGTATGGGCTCACAGATGCAGTTAGGTGGTTTCTTCATCAGACCTGGTCCTCCTCCATCAGGCCACGTCCTCCTCCATCAGGTCTGGTCCTCCTCCATCAGGCCACGTCCTCCTCCCAGAGAAAGACCTCTCCACCTTCTCCAGCCAAACCCACAGACAGGACATCCGTCACGCTGAGGTTTCTCCCAAAGTCTCTGCACGCTGTCTCAATTGATCCACACTGTGAATATGAGGGGGAAATGTGTGTCATAAATGCTTTAGACAATAAGAAATATGAAGTTAACTGTAAGGAATGGCTCATTCTTTTTTAAATAGACAAAACTATTACTGTATTTCAATATCTCATGTCTGAAAGTTTAATTTAAAAAGAAGAAGAGGCCCCAAAAATAAAGATTGGTATATCAATAAATGTAGTTGATTTTGTCTTTTTAATTGTTTAAAGTAGATAGAACTGGTACTTAAGAGTTTGAATACAGTCTGGTTGCGGAGGAGGCACACAGGTAAGAGCATATAGCTACCATCACATGTAACTAAGCTTGACTTGAATTTATTAAAAGTATAATTAAGTAACAGCAACAAATCAATAACAAATCGTGCACAAATGTGAATCTTTGCTGGGTCCACTGTTGAATTTACCACATATTGTATGTTTTAGAAACCTTAAGGCATTTATAGATTTGTATGCAAGTAATATCCCAAAACTCAATAAATACCGTAGATTATTATTATAGCTAGTTTCAAACCATATTGCAATATCTACGTCAACGTTATTTCTGGAACCAACTGGAAATGTGAGATTCATATTTTTCAAATACACAGATCTTATAGTGAGGTTAATCTCATACAGTACTCTGCTCTTCAACACTAATGTGACGCTAGCTGTCTGCATCGTCGAGCATAGCTATTTTAAATTAACAATAACAATGCATACAGTTACCTAACTAGCAAACTAACTAATGTACAAGCATGACCTTATTTTACCAACCTCACCGAGAAGCCTTACGTTTTACAGTATAATCCTTCTTAATGTTTTACACTTCTCCATTATGTTTTAACTTGTATGCTACGGATAGCATCACGAGACGAAGCTACATCTGTGCTAACACAGATGTAGCTTCGTCTCGCTTGTTAGCTGAATAAAAAGACAAGTAAGGAATAAAGTGCTTGAATTTCACTTACCGAATAAACTGCATTCATGGACGGTCTGTTTGAACCGCAGAGCCATACGATAAGTGCGATATTTCAATGAAGAATACTCCACCAGGCATCAACACAACAAACACTTCGGAGTAGCAGCCTGGAGCTAATGAAGCTAACGGGGCTAGCAAAGAGACCACTGACTTCCGTTACATTAGAATGACATCCGTTACATTAGAATGACTTCCGTTACAGCAAGAATCCCCTCACACACACATGCACATTCCCTACTGAGAACCTTTCAGTAAAATGTTTTTCAGGAGTGTGTGTGGGAGGTTAATTTTCAGTATTGTGTGTGTGAGGTGTTCAGTAGTGAATGTGAGAGGATTTCAGTAGTGTGTGTGTGTGAGGCTTAATTTTCAGTAGTGTGTGTGTGAGGTGTTCAGTAGTGAATGTGAGAGGATTTCAGTAGTGTGTGTGCAAGGCCAGATGTTTTCAGTAGTGTGTGTGTGAGGTGTTCAGTAGTGAATGTGAGAGGATTTCAGTAGTGTGTGTGCAAGGCCAGATGTTTTCAGTAGTGTGTGTGTGAGGTGTTCAGTAGTGAATGTGAGAGGATTTCAGTAGTGTGTGTGCAAGGCCAGATGTTTTCAGTAGTGTGTGTGTGAGGTGAGTTTGAATTTTGGCCTACACGGCCCTTCATATTTTTTAGCTGTTCTGTCGTCATTTCCTGCTCTTCTTCATGCGGTCAGTCAGAATGAATGAATGAATGGGCGTTTCTTTTACTATTTATAGGCAAATATGGGCGTTACGTGAAGCCCGCAAAAGCTGCACCGCATTTCGAGTCGGTTGTGATTTATAAAGGGAAACCGGCGTAGGAAGTGCCGTACGCACTTTCCTCGCCGGTGCGCAATGTTTTGTGTATCGGAAAATGTTGGAACATTTCTGTACCTATTTTTTGGATTTCTACTACGTAAGCAACCTTCCCACGTGAATCCTACGCACGGCGTTATAAATGAGGCCTGGGGACTCCTAACAGCAGAGAACTTCAGCACGGATTCCAAGGTACACCTTTTTCATACTTTACGAAGAATGCATAAAGTAATGATTCAAATACACTGATACACATGCCATTAAACATAACTGAATACTAGATCACCTACATATCAGTGATGTTGAGTGTACTTTCTTAGCAAAAGGTTACATTTACATTTTACCAAGCAACATAACTTTTTTGTTCAACTTTCACATTTCAATGTATTTAAGGCAAATATGATTGAACATAGTGAGAACTGCGACCCTTTGTCTCTGCTGCATACTGACTGTAAATAACATGTTGAAAGTGATTCTTTCAGTGAGACAACCGCACAGAGCAAGCTTCTACAGTTGCACTAAGTTTTGATAACAGTTCAATATTATTTTAATAATACATTTATTTCAATGTTGATGAATTTAGAACGGTTTATTCATAATCTGATTATCTTTGTAGTACACTGTTGGATTTAAAAAAACATTCAAATACAAAAATCATTTTATGTATAGCTCCTGAACAAACAAACACACCTCTTTCTTAAATAACACACTTGTTCTGAAATAATATGTTTTTTGATATTCTGTTAGGAAAGGACAGGCCTGACCATGTTCTCTTTCTCTGAGGGTCCAGAAGAACATCCAAGAGGGAAAGGAAAAGCTGATGATGAGATTTAAGAGCAGTACAGGACATTCACTAAGAGACACTTATATTGTAACACAAAGACCTGCACACTGACTAGTTTTGTAGTCTAACAGGAACTTAATTTTTGTGTTGTTTTGTGTTTTACGTTGCACCTCAGAGACAGTGTGATTATTTTCAGGCCTATAAAGTTTGATCAGTCAGACTGACTCTCCCAGCATACACGCGGTTTGACTGGCAGATTTGCATAAACGGGATTTCATTGGCTGACGCTTCTGCCGAGGCGCCAAAAGTTGAACATTGCTCAACTTTTGAAGCGAGCAACGCCAGCAACGCTCCACGTCGCTTCCCAAAATGCAGTTCTGCTAAAAGTGACGTCACCCCATTCAAAGTGAATGGGCAGAAGCGTTGGAAGCTTTAACGCCCGCCACCGTGTGGACGGGCCGTCACAGTAGCTCTGCGCTAGAAACCTCGTGGAGAAAAAAAAACAACAACATTTTGGAATATCACCCCTCCACTCCCATTAACATCCCTCAGCTAGCAGCTGCGCTATCTACTCACCCAGATTCCGTGTTTGTTGACTATCTCCTGTCAGGGCTCTCCCAAGGCTTCAGGGTAGGGGTCCTCTCATCTCCCACAGTGACTTTCGTAGCAAGAAACTTACAGTCAGCCGCTAAAGAACCCAACATAGTTTCCCAGCTAATCGACAAAGAACTTCTCAAAGGATATATAATCGGTCCTTTTAGCTCCTCCCCCTTCTCAGTGTTCCGTTGAAATCGGAATAGCCACACGCAAATAAAAAAGGCTGATTTTCGATCTGTCCGCTCCCCGCTCCGGCCCATTCTGCAGCGTCAATAGCATCATCCCTCCAGATCAGTTCTCCCTTCACTATGCCTCAGTGGATAATGCAATAAAGATGATCAAGTTCACAGGGCACAGAGCTTGGCTCTCCAAAGCGGACATTACCGATGCCTTCAAAAATCATCCCCATTCATCCGTCTCAGTGGAATTTGTTCGGTATTAAGTGGGAGTCCAAACTCTATTTCGCCGTTTGCCAGACCTTCGGGTGCAGAAGCAGCCCCTGCATCTTCAATTCCTTCTCGGAAGCGCTCTGCTGGATCCTGCTGAACATCGTCAGAATCCCCTCCATCCTTCACCTACTGGACGACTTCCTCCTCATAGATCCGCCACAGGACAGCTCAGGGATCTCATTGGCCAAGCTTAAACACTGCTTCAGGAGTTAGGTGTCCCTCTCTCCAAAGAGAAAACGTTAGGTCCCGGCACACGCTTAGGCATCATCCTTGACTCCATAGACATGAAGGCGTCTCTCCCCTCCGACAAATTGCAGCACATCCGGGACATCACCAAGTCATACTGCGAGCAACAAGTTATCACAAAACAACAGTTGCTCTCCCTTCTCGGACACCTCAACTTCGCCATGCACGTCATACCCCAGGGGCGCTCGTTCATCTCCCGCCTCCTGGACGCAGCATCAGCGGTCGACAACCTCCATGACTGCGTTTTCTTAGACGAAGGCTGCCGCTCAGACCTACGTTTCTGGTCCCTCCTGCTCGCCCACTGGAATGGAGTTACTTTATTTTACGATGACCTCGTGCGTTCCTCTGACTCAATGAGGTTCTTCACGGATGCCGCCCCATCCGTGGGTTTTGGGGGTTTCTTCCAGGGAGAGTGCAGGGTCATGGCCCCCGTCAATTTCTACGGACATCAGCGTCGTACTGGCTTCCCAAAGATCTCTCAGACCCTAACTATGGTATCTATGCATATAACTGGTGGTGGTTCATAACACGTTTACACGTATACATGTCTCATTATGGTATCGGATTTCAAACTGCATTCATGCCCTAGTCCGCGGGCCCCCGCCCACGGGGAATAATGTCTCGTCTCATGCTGCATCTACATGTCACGGGCTACATTCTCCTGCACGCAGGTATCTATTCCCAGGCCCGTGCTCAAATGTGTCTGTGTAAAATGTATACCCTGCGACGTCAGGTTGTGGACCGCGTGTCCCCGTAGACTTCGGTCTCGTGGACTGTGGGTCCCCGTAGACTTCGGTCTCGTGGACTGTGGGTCCCCGTAGACTTCGGTCTCGTGGACTGTGGGCCACCGTAGACTTCGGTCTCGTGGACGTTGGGCCACCATACACTTCGGTGTCTGTTAAAAAAACAAGATCCCTGCTTCGGCAGGACGCTCGACCTTCGGGCGGCGTAGTCAAGCCCTGCTAGCCAGGCAGGCGACCCTCAGGTCGTTTTCAGATAAGACCGGCACTGATTTCGGCCGTCAGAGTCTCAGCATGACCCGTAAGCTCCGGCAGTGATTCCGGCCTCCTGCCGCATACATATGTTAATCTATTATTTCATCCCCAGATCACCACAGTCACCCTACAAGGTAAGAAACTCAGTTCATCTCAGTATTTCATACTTCACTGGTTTTGGGGGTTTCATCGGAGCGGTTCTTTCCCTCCTGAATGATTATCCTGCAAACCGGGGCCTAATCGCCAAACACCATTCCATTCTTCTTTTGTATTATCATGGCAATCATTTCATTCATATGACGTGTAACAATAAATATGTATTCCTTACATCGCATCTCTCCGGTTTGAAATGCATTTGCCTCACTTTATGAGCTTCACAATACTTGTGCCTTGTACCGCAGAGTTTGCAACGTCACAAATAAATGGGGCCAATCTTCAGTCAGATGTGAATGTGTAATTTAACATTTTCAGTAAGAATAACGGACAAAAGGAGTGCATATACAATGTATTTAAATGTGAACTAAAAGTTATCAAGCATGAACCATTTTTTTAAATAAAAATGAAATCATATAAATAAGTTACACTAAATGTTAATCTGTTAATTGACAGGCTAGGCCTGTGCAGGGGCCTGTACTACGAAGCTGGTTCAACCTAACCTGGATATGTTTTGAGTTAGCCGGTTGGCCTAATCCAAAACATACGCGCTCTCGCTAAACTGTACTACGACGCGGGTTATCAAGTGGATCGCTCAAGCCAGCCGTGTCCTATCTAGTTAGGTGCGCGTTCACATGAAAGGGGTGGTATTTGGAGCAATCGACCAATCACAAACATGGAGAAGCGCACTGACAGCGCAGCGTCATACTTCCTGAATGAAAAGTGAACTTTAATACTAGTCAAAAATGAAGAAGTTAAACTTTAAACATCCATGACTTAAACACTTTATCCAGGATGAAAGCCACATAGCTGCACCTGCAAGGTGAATACAGCTGGCAAAAGAAAAAGTGTTTGAATGCGTACATTAACAGGTTTATGATCACTGCCCCGTCTAAAACACGATCTGACTTTAATTACATTTGTCTCGAGTGTTTCCTCAACTTAATGTGTTGCTTAAAATAATACTTCTGCATCCAGTACGTGACACTGTGAGTGTTGCACGGCCAGATACGGCTCAGCTGACTCAGATAAGGAGATATATGATACATTATGAAGTGATATGCTGCGGACTGTACTTAATGTACTCTGATCCGGTTACTTATGTTGTGGCCGATATTTAAGTAAGCTTTCTTAAGGCTAATGTTATAATAGTCAGATTGCTCTGAAGATGGAGGTGATATTCTATTAATGTTCACGTTCACACAGTCGGTGATTTTTGCCGGCCGTCTTTCCTGCAACGGCAGCTTTTCCGTATTTCCTTTCTCCTGTAATATGACTTGATCGCTTTAAACTCCGCACACTGAGCTCTGATTGGTCAGCAGGCAGTGCTTTCACTGAGTTGAGCTCTTAGCCTGCAACCTAACCTGGTCCCGACCAGGTTAGCTGCTTAGCATATATTACCATGGAGATCTAGCCTGCTAAAAAGAGAACCAGCTTCGGATGACCGGAAAGCCGGAGTTTTCCCTGAATTTAGCCGGCTAAGCGAAAATCCTGCTTCGCAGTATACCCCCCAGGGGGTAACAGCTATGCCCAGCATGGGCTAAGTTCTGTAGGTGTAGCTGGTGCAGGTCCTCCTCCCTCAGGCCTGGTCCTCCTCCCTCAGGCCTGGTCCTCCTCGCAGGGAAAGACCCTCAGCCCTCTCTGGCCAAAGCAACAGACAGGACGTTCATAACGCTGAGGTCTCCCCCAAAGTCTCTAATCATCCATCCTGTGAATATGAGAGGGGAAAAAATAGTGTAACAGATGCTTTGGACAATAAGAAATATAAAGTGAACTGTTGAGTTGCTCAGTTTTTTTTAGATTGACAGGGTTTAATAATACAAACAAAAGGAGAGGCACCATAAAATAAAGATTGGTCTTTCAATAAATGGTGTTGATTTTGTCTTTTGAATTCTTTGTCTAAAGTCAAGTAGCTAGAACTGTTACTTATAGTTTGAATGATACAGTCTGGTTATAATGTGTGGAGGAGGTATCACAGGTAAGAGCACCATTTGTTGTGTTCCATCCACAACACATGCACCCAGATTGATATGTGTGTATTTATCTACTATTTCTTGAATCATTACTGTCAGTCCAAAACAAGAGATTTTGTTTTAGTAACATGTTTTTAAAACATTATCTCTTTTCCACTACACTATCTTGAATATTTTAGTTTTTACATCACTACATTGATCTTACAGCTTTAACATTGTAAAGGTGTCACTTCAGACTCTGGGTAATTATGACAGCATGTCCTACTATTTTGAGGGTTTGAACAAACCAGACCTTCGTCTATTAATTAGACCCTCCAGAAAAACGCGATTCTGCGATCGCAGAATTTACCGCATAATCAGCAAAATGGCGCAGATTTTTAAAAGGCCGCATATTTATCAAAAGGCCGCATAATCCCCGCATTTTTCCACACAAAATTGAGAAAAAAAAAAGTGAACTCCTCTTGACGTGAAGTGATGATGATGTTGACGCGACGTCATCAGCTCGCGCATCACAGAAGGTAAACAACACCGTAGAGTGAACGTGTGGAGCTCACACGAGAGAGAAAACACCAAGATGAAAAAATCTAATCCATCTCATTTACCGACGAACATTTCTGCTAAAGACCGGGCAAAGCAGTACCCCGATGTCTTGCACGAAAGTGAGGGGAAACTATTCTGCACCCCGTGCAACTGTGTGTTGGAGCATAAGAGAACATCGACGGTGACGACCCACTTTGATTCATTCAAACATTCGAAAATGCTTTCTGCTGCTGCGGACAAGAAAGCCAAACAACTCACGTTCACCGAGGCATCGACCTCCAAAACCCTTTCGAGGGCTACAAGAAACGAGGTGAGAAGCCTACAAGATTGAAGCTGGTCAGATAACGAACGAGTAAATGAAAACAGAATGAGGCGGAGAAGTGTGTGTGTGTGTGTGTGTGTGTGTGTGTGTGTGTGTGTGTGTGTGTGTGTGTGTGTGTGTGTGTGTGTGTGTGTGTGTGTTTAATTGAATAGTAAAGAGGTTTAACGTTAGTGGCAGGTTGTGTGTGAGAGAGAATAAATAAATAAGACTTTGAGACGAGGGAACAGGAAGTGGTAAAATGCTACATCTTTTCTTTTTAGGTCACATTACTGCACCACCCTATTGGCCTAGCAGCGTCTGTAGCTGCAAAACTGATCACAGGCTCTTTTATACCTTGACTACCCGAAGCAGATACAACTCTGAACAGAGGGCTGTATTCAAACGTGCTAAAGTGCATGTAGCAAGTGCATTCAGAGCGGTGCATAATTTGCGTGCAAAATAAGGAGCAGGGGTCAAAAGGGTTGTATTTCCTCCCCTAATTAATCAAGACATGTTTTGGGCGTAACATGAATGAACCAATAAGAGCGCCATCTCCCGCTCCTGGTAAAAGCCAGGTGATTCTCCTGACAGATTACTATTTACATTTTCTGTTAGTCCCTCTGCCTCTGTCTGATCAACACGTCCATTCGAAAGAAAATCAGCAAATGCTTCCAGGGGCAAGGAACTGTGTGTTTACTCGCAGACTGTGTGGTGAGTCTTTGTGTAACACGTGTAACCACACAAAGGAGGCGGTAAAAACAACATTATTGAACACATCATGACACATATTGTAAAAAAAGGGTCTGGTCCAGCAGAAGAATTGTGCTGCTTCTGACACCGTTCTGAAGTCTCTCTCCTTCTGGTCAGGAGCTACAGAGCCTTATCCATATTAAGTTGTATCTTAACAAAAATAAAAACATGTTTTAAATGGCTGTACATTGAGAGTCAATGCTCATTAGCTATACTCAGCCTATGCATCCTAAGCAGAAGTCATAACATCAAACTGCATTTCACAGTACTATGTGTGATGCCAATAAAGTCTTATCTAATCTATTCTAATTAAATCTAATTTAATATAACATTTGATCTATAAAACATAAAACATCTGCCTGTTCCTCGTAAAACCAATAGCCAAAGGCCCCCTACAATGTATTTATACTTTATATGATTTAAAGGGACACTGCAGTGATTTTGCAATTACACTTGAATAAACAGCAGCGTGGCTCAATGACTTTTAAACACGAGAACAGGATTCCAAAAAACACCCTCCTTGGTAAACAATGTTAAACAAGCACAAGCCCAACTTCACCAGTGCGAACATACAGTAACCATTTGATATTTGATATACTTTATTAATCCCCGTGGGGAAATTGTTTCTCTGCATTTAACCCATCCTGTGTTAGGAACAGTGGGCTGCCATTTTTGAACGGCGCCCGGGGAGCTGTGTAGGGAACGGTGCCTTGCTCAGGGACACCTCGGTAGCACTTGGACTTGCCAGGACTTGAACTGGTGACTTTCCAATTGCTAAGCCAAGTCCCTATCGACTTCGCCACCACCGTCTCCTGAGGACATCTCCAGAGATAGAGGCTTACTCCAGACGTGCCAACACTGTTTCAGAGTCACGGTAAACATTGTAGACCTAATTTAGAACAGAACTTTAAGGTGCTGTAACAGAGGAGTAAAAATACAATTTCCCATTAGCCCTAGAATATTGATTAAATATTACTAGCAGATGAGCAAAGATTACAAAATATAGATCGTAAACACCGGGAACATTTCCCTTTGTCAGAAAAAACAGATAAGCATTCAGAGATGGTATTAGGTTACACGGGCTAGTGGAACAGTGGCTATTTCAGATTTAACATCTAACTTTGAGTAAGGCTGACTAATCCCTATAATTAGCAAATTGATTTTGACAAATAAAGTCAATGAAGTACCTCATTAAACGCGTCATGTCTAATGGGGATCACCAATACCTGGTTTTGAAAGCTGAGAGAGATGTATTGTTCTTTCGTCTTTTCCTTGTAAATTGTAGAAGACACTTATCGCTCCATGCCAACAGCAAAAAGCAGTTTCCGATATAACATAGCAAATGCTTTTTTCTTAATGGAGTGGTGCAGTGATGATATATTTTTATCATCCCAAGGGTTTCCTCAACAAAAAGCTATCGGATTTCCCCATTGGATTCAGTGTATTGCAGAAAATAAGCTGTGGCCAACACACATTTATGATACTTGCAGGTTCTGTTCATCAGGATAATCTCCACATATTAAAACCCCTTTGAGATTATTGAAGAGGAAATACAATCAGCAGAAGTAAATAGTTAATGCTAGCTAGGCTATAAACAAACATCAAGGTCACAAGGCTGGGCATCACCACCGCTAAGCTAAAGGCAGCTCAAATCAGTGAGATGACGTTTACTTGTCTCATTTAGTCACTTGTTAGCAACCGCCGTTTTAATGACAAATATACATTTTCGACATTTAAGAGTGGAGTATTTCTGACGTATTTTATGTGGTTGAACAAAACTTGAAAATCTCTTGCTTGTGTTAACCACAAACCTTATTTCAGGCTTATAACCATAAACACGTTCAATAAAACATTGACTTCGAGACAAGGGAACTGGAAGAGGTCATTCTGGGTTCTGGGACTCATTCCTGCACCACTCTATTGTACATTTTTTACAGCATATTGGGCGCTTGATCACACAGGCCATCTCTTCAAAGCGCTTTTGTATTCCTCTGTATGGTGATTTTAGTTTACCTGAACTTTTTTATGTGTTCTATATTAAATGTCAGGTTTTAACCACGCTAAGTTAGGCCAAATGATGTGCTGATTAAAGCTTGCCAGTAATGATTGCGTTTGTTATTCAGACAGGCATGTTAGGCAGGCTCTGGGCCACCTGAGTATCTTCTAGGTAGATACACAAAGTCAAGTTGATGTGCTTTACTCTGTAGTTATAGTCATGTTTCTCCATCAGTGACAGCTTCCCTCTCTTTCTCCTTTCTGGCCCTCCAACACTTTCAGGATGTTAAAGTGCATTGTTCATGCCTGGATTCTAGCTATTTCTCTACTCGAGTCAAAATATGTATTTTACCAAATAGGTTATTTTATAGCATTACTGCACCAGAAATCTTTGTGGTGCTATGAATTACCCCTTCCTTAAGTATGTAGACTCTGTTGAACATGGCTCTTCTAGGTTTGTTATGAAGAAACATTTTAGATTGTGCATTTGTATAAAATAAGATCAGTACCAGGAAAAACATGTTCTTATTGGCTTCCTTCGTCTTTTTTTATTTCCCTTGTTGCCTGTTTGTTTTTGTGTTTCTTGAATCAAATTTGTGTGGAGTTATTGGGTTTCGTAAACAAGCACTGGCTCATAAAAGAACTCTTTATGAACCTTCCTTTCCTGGAGGATCACAGGAGCAGGTATGTGTGAGTGTGTCAGTCCTCCAGGTGCTGCTCCACCCAGGTGGAGGTGGGGATGGCGCTGTAGGGGTCCATGATGACCTTGGCACAGCGGATGATCATGGCCACCAGCAGCAGGCAGAGGAAGGCCACGCAGGCCAGAGTCAGGCCCTGGTCCACGTCCACTGAGGCTGGCTGTTCAGAGCCCTCCAACTCCATGAGTGTGTGCTGCTGCTGTCCTCACACCCGCATACACACCCAGCTACCATCCTGAGGACCCCGCACACGCTTTCTGTAAAAAAAAAAGTTAATTTAAAACTTTGAACACCACAAACTGAGTTAATCTCTGTCTCCCAAAATTAGACATATTTATGTCCAATTTTCAGACTGTGTCTCATGTGAAAGTTTGTTTAATCACTGTTCAGGCTTTTCATTGCAATCACCTAAACTATGTTTTATAAAAATAAGATTCACAATTTAATTTCCCTTTACATATATTCTTCTTCTGTTTAGATAAGGGAACATGGTTGAAATAGGGTTTTTATCTCATAAATAATACCCTTGAGTGGACATTTTCCAGCTGTTACACTTTAGTGTTAAGATCATTATTTTGTAATCACAAACATATCAAAACATCAAGCTGTTGTTTAATGATACATACAGTCTGAAGGGGACTTTGGAAAAGCTCTAGTTATGCAGATATGTGGGTTCAGTTTGGAAGGACCCCTATTCTGATTTTCGGGGTTTCCCTTCCCTGCAGTGTGTTCTATAGGTTTGTGTGCATGTAAATGGTCTGCAAAGGCTAAAATCCCTGTGTTCCCCCCTCTGCCTGAAATGCCTCCATTGGACTCCACTTACTTCTGTAACATAGTGACATCACTATGGTTTCAGACAGAGGGCTCTTTATTTTTCTGCAGCACAGATAGTATGAGAAAAATAAAGAGCTTTTTGAACATTAAAGCATGGAGACTAGGGATGTTAAAATTTCCCGATTCACATCGGTGCACCAGTATAAACGTACAAGATGTGAGTGCACCGGTTGAAAGAGGGCACATCTGCTACAGTTTGGGTTGAACACATGGAAGTCAAGGAAGGCTTCTCAATACTCTAATTTCCCCTCCTCGACTCCTCGACTCTCCGGTAGTGACCCGGAAATGGATTTCAGCGCGCCATGTTGAAGGACATCTCATTTCTCGAAATGCACATCGAGGACCGAGCATCGAGGAGGCTCTCTGGAGGAGCTCTAACCGAGGAGACACTGATGGTTCCTCCACGGCTCCTCCACGGATGCATTTCCGGAAACGGTGGAGGTGTTACGCACGGCCAGACTTATCTCAGCAATGACAGCTCTGCATGCATCCCCTTGATATTATTTGAGAAACTGCTTTCATCGCGACGCGATGTTTACAGTGAGAACAGCAGTGAGAACAGGTCCGTGCAGAAAGCAGAGCCGTGTGTATAATATATATCACTCAGTATAACAGGCCTACTCTCTTTATTTGCTTTAGTTTAGTAGATATCTACAAACAAAGAGTCCAGATGTTTCTAAGACCATTTAGTACTTCACATAATAAAATACACAACGGCTGTAGCCTGATTATGCTTTAGGAGCTGTAGGCAGAGTTTCCCCGGTGGGCCGGTGCTGTGTGTGGGTCGGAGGGCCAAAAAAAAAAAAAAAATGTTTATAAAAAAAAAATCTTTTTCCCCCCCCTAAATCCTACTGGCCCACATTTGTAAGTGTACCGGCCACTCCCTTTTTTTTTTGCTTACCGAAATCCTACCGGCCCACATTTGTAAGTGTTCCGGCCCAGCCCAGCCCAGTGGGGTGTGGCCAGGGTTGGGTTGTAACGGAATACATGTAACGGTGTTACGTAATCAGAATACAAAAATCAAGTAACTGTATTCAGCTCGCGTTACATTTGAAAAACGAGTAATCTGATTACAGTTACTTTCGTAAACCTGAAGTGAATACATTTTGGATTACTTATTGGAATTATTGGTGGAAAGATTTTCTCACAACATTTAATATTCATTAGTAAAGGTACAGCCGAATCATCACAGCCCACAAAACCGTGCAGATGGACCAAAAAGGGGAGCGTTTGAAAAAAATGTGCGGGTCCGCTCAGTGAAACAATAACAACGTAACATGGAGGAACAGAAGCCTGCGTTTAAATCATGTGTGTGTGTGTGTGTGTGTGTGTGTGTGTGTGTGTGTGTGTGTGTGTGTGTGTGTGTGTGTGTGTGTGTGTGTGTGTGTGTGTGTGTGTGTGTGTGTGTAGGTGTGTGTAGGTGTGTGTGTGTGGTTAAAACACATCAGCCAGACCGCTCTTTAGCCTTTCTAATGATTCTGAAGGTAAACACAGCGAAGGCGGTGCGTGAAAGCGGTGCGTGAAAGGCGGTGCGTGAAAGGCGGTGCGTGAAAGCGGTGCGTAAAGGCGGTGCGTGAAAGCGGTGCGTGAAAGCGGTGCGTGAAAGGCGGTGCGTGAAAGGAGGTGCGTGAAAGGCGCTGCGCGCTCCTCTTCTCAGAGGCTGAGTTAACCATCCCGCTGCCTCCTGGTGCTGCAGAGAGGTCATGGAGTGAAGGAGGTGTTCCTTCTATAAAACAGCTGCGGGCAGCAGATACTGTGAGAGTCACAGACATGAATACATAGATCAAGGCAGACTGGTGCACACTCTCCTGTTTTGCCAATCCGGTGCTTAAACAAATATAGCTCTACACCCCTGGCCGACATGTCCTTAAAATGAAGTCCGAGTTCGACATTTTAATTCATGTCCTGCCAACACTGGCAGGACAGAAGGTGACACGCCTTTTCTAAGCCATGTCCTCACATCCCAAGCTGCATCCCCAAAAAGTGTATTATGTTGTTACAACAGGGTTCAGGGGGAGGGGCTGTACGGCTGCACCCGTAGGATAGAAAAGGGGGAAGTGATGTCTGACTCAGAGGTGGCGCGGCTGTGGAGAAGAACGTGTTGCCCACATTCTGTTACTGAGTTTAGGCTAGTTAGCTAGCAGGTTTATTGTTTTGGGTGCAGTCACTTTTGCCTCCACTTGCTGTTCAAATAAATGTTGAAAGAAAAAGACTTTTTTGACTTTTGCAAAAACACTTTATTTACATATGATCAGTTATACATTCGATCAATAAAGTGCTTCATTGAGCAAAAAAATGAACGAATCACTTAAAATAGTACATTAAAACCTATGTCTTAAAAACTTGTGCAAAGTGCAAATCCTCATTCACCACAGAACACACAATATCATTATAACACCAACATTGTTTAAAAGCATCCAAGTCTCCAATATGTTTATAAAAACGATGCTCCAGCCAGAGTCTGGCTCTGATGTTGCACAGCCAGATCGCTTTTGCCTCTTCCCCTTTCCTATTTTCAACCCTGTTTTTCCTACTTAAATAAATTGCCGTTTTTGCTTCGCCAGAGAGGTAATTCAGGAGCTGCCACTTTTCCTTGTTCGTCTTTTTATATGGAGCCCCCATGATAAAAACACTCTCGGTAAAAGCTATACTAAAAAGACTAACAACCAATGTTAAAAGAGAGAAGAAACCCGTGAGTCTCTTGCACTCTGTAAAAACATGGAAAACAGTCTCTCTAAAACCACAAAATGGACACTTGTTAAAAACAGCAGGATTAATAATGGAGATAAAAGAATTACAGGCGATGGCACCGTGTAAAATTCTCCACTGGAGGTCGGCAGTACGTTTTTTTATGGGAGGTTTGTATAAAATCCTCCACTGTGGGCCTGGTCCGCTTCCTGCACCCAGTCTGGTGCTCCACACAGTGGAGGCCCTGTCCTTCAGTGCATTTTTGTTGGTCGTCTTTACAATGTTCATGTATATTGTTTTTTTGTCAGCTTTGTATCCACAAAGCTGACAAAAAAACAATATACATGAACATTGTAAAGACGACCAACAAAAATGCACTGAAGGACAGGGCCTCCGGTCATTTGTCCTTGGTTTGCGACCTTGAGCAGGGGGGCCGGTCAGTTCTCCGAGCCCTGGGCTCAAGTAGATCTCCGGGAAAGGGTCTGCTGGGTCCGGCTTGGCTCTTCCCTGTCCATAGCTCCTTAAAAGTCTTTTGTCATCAGGGGAGAGGATCTGGCTCCATAGTTGCAGGATCCTCTCGGCTACCCGGACAGAGTGCAGACCCAGCAGAGAGCCCAAGGCCCGGGCATCGCTCAGCTCCGGCCCCACTGCATCCACCAGCTGCTGAAGGCACAGGGTCTTGGATCGGCACAGCGCCACCGTCAGGCCGGGTGTTTCGCTGCTGCTGACGTCCAACCTGGCTCTGTGAATGAGAGGCTCCCTCAACAACCAGTACAGAGAGTCAGTCTTTGGACACCTCTTATGGTTAAAAAGGGCACAAGATTTAAAAACACCCTGATAAAAAGGAGGTAGCCCACTTAAAATGTTTAAATCAGTTAAAAACAGAGCAGCATCCAGCCCCAGGTTACTCACGCGTCGGAGAATGCAGCTGCTCACATCTCTCCACACCAAATCAGCCGGGCCAGTCAGATACCTCTGTAAAAACTGTATCCTAAAAGTGGCTGTTCGGCTGGCCAGGTGGATAAGGCCCTGTCCCCCCTCCTCTCTAGATAAAAACAGCACCCCCTGTGGCACCCAGTGTAGACCCTCCCAAAAGAAATCCACCAACTTCTTTTGTATTTGGGCTAGTAAGCCTGAGGGAGGGTCCACACAGGTGAGACGGTGCCACAGTTGGGATGCCACAAGGTTGTTTAAAACCAACACTCTACCTTTAAAAGACATCTGAGGGAGCAGCCACCTCCACTTGGACAGCTTTCCCTCTATCTTTCCTATGACGTCCTCCCAGTTCTTCAGGACTATGCTGTTATTACCCAGGAACACACCCAGGTACTTTAGCCCATCTTTCTTCCATAGCATGTTCTGGGAGACCGCCACTCCACTCACCGACAGCGAGGGCCTCACTTTTCTTCCAATTCACCCTCGCTGCCGATGCTGAACTAAAATCCCTCACGATGTTAACTAAAATGTCTGTCTCTTTTTGGTCTCTAATAAAAACAATGATGTCATCCGCATATGCTGATAAAACCAGGTAAAAACAGCCCTTGCAGTTTGGAGCGTATTTTGTTGAGAAGGGGTTCTAGGGAGAGTGCATAGAGCATGCCAGACAGAGCACAGCACTGTCGGACCCCTCTACACACTCTAAACGGAGCACACAGCCCACCGTTGAACTTCAGCACACTCTCAATCTTATTGTACAACACCTTGATCTTGGCTATGAAACCAGCGCTGAACCCAAACTTCTCCATTACTTTCCAGAGGAAGCTGTGCTCAACGCGGTCGAAAGCCTTTTCCTGATCTAGAGAAATCAGACCAGTATCAATGCCCAATGAGCTGGAGACCTCCAAAACATCTCGAATTAGGTGGAGATTGTCCACCATGGACCTGCCGGGCACACAGTAGGTCTGGTCCCGGTGGATGACCTGCTCCACAGCCCTCCCCAGCCTGGTGGCCAAAGCCTTGGACAGAAGTTTGTAATCCACACACAGCAGAGACACAGGGCGCCAGTTTTTGATGTCCTGCAGGTTTCCTTTTTTTGGTAGCAGCGTGATCACCGCTCTCCTGCAGGACATCGGCATCGAGCCAGAGGCCAGACTTTCATTAAAAACGTCTAAAATGTCATGTGACAAGACGTCCCAGTAGGCTTTATAAAACTCTACGGAGAGGCCATCGATACCAGGAGCCCGCCGTCCCTGCATGCCTTGCAGGGCGGTCTGCAGCTCCTGGATCGTTAACGGCCCTTCGAGCTGTGAGTTGGTCTCCTCAGAGACCTGAGGTAGTTCTTTGCAGAACCCCTCGGACAGAGTTTCCCCCTCCTCATACTCGCTTGTGTATAGGGTGGAATAAAAGCTCACAGCTCGCCTCCTGATCTGGCTTGGCTCTGTTATTTCCTGCCCTGTGTCTGACAGCAGTGAGTGGATCACTCGCCTCTGCCCATTCTTCTTCTCCAGGCCGAAGAAGAAGCTAGTGGGAGCATCCATCTCGTTGGTGTTGAGGAACCGGGACCTGACTAGTGCACCCTGAACTTTAACGTCCAGCAGGTTGGCTAAAGCCATTTTTTTCTCTTTGAGGATTTCAATATATCCTCGATCTCCTGTGGTTTCACTTATTGTTTCTAGTTCCACGATATCACTCTCCAGGTCTTTCATAGATCTAATGATGTCTTGTGTGACATTGAGGGTGTGCTGTTGGCAGAGCAATCTTATCTCAGTCTTACCATGGTCCCACCACTGCCTAAGACTGCTAAAATCTCCCTTTCTCTGCCTAAAAACACTCCAGAAATAAATAAGGCCCTCTTTAAAATGTTTATCAAATGTTAAAACCGAGTTAAAATGCCAATATGCACTTCTGGGTAAAACATTTCTAATAAAAACATTACATAAAAGCAAAGAGTGATCCGTAAAACCAGCAGGTGATATGCTGCACATTTTAAAAATATTAAAATGATGCTTAAAACAATAAAAACGATCTAGTCTAGCTGATGAGATTCTATTCTCTCTGATGTGGGACCAGGTGTACTGCCTGGTGTCTGCGTGCATCCTTCTCCATACATCCACCAGGCCGTGGGAGTGGACCAGCTGCCTCAGAGCATGCTGAGAAGCTGGATGCGGCTCTGCATGGTTGCGATCCAAAGATGCATTTTCTGTACAATTAAAATCCCCACCCAAGAATAAAAAATCCTCCGTGGCACAACCGTTTAAAACATCGTTAACTTTGAGTAAAAACAGCTTCCTCTCTGCACCGTTTGTTGGAGCATACACATTTACAAAAACAGCTGTAAAAAGGTCAAACCGTGCTTTTATTAAAAGCAACCTCCCATTGATAAAATGCTCGACCTCCAGAGAGACAGGACTAAAAGACTTGGAGAGGAGGAAGCCCACCCCCCCCACTGAGAGAGGTGTTGTGGCTTAAAATGACTTCCCCCTCCCACTCCTTTCTCCAGTCCGTCTCATTAAAAACGTCGCTGTGCGTCTCTTGTAAAAAGAGGACATCGATATGTTTTATTTTTGCAGTCTGAAATATTAAAGCCCTCTTTCTTTCCTCTCTGGCTCCATTTACATTTAAACTTCCCACTCTAAAAGTATCCATTTCGAGCGAGATGTTAAAAGCAAAAATAAAAACAAATAAATTAAACACAGACATCGAGGTTTTTAAAATCAACGCTGCCCATTTGCTTCCTCACTTTTGTAACAATTCTTTTTAGTCTGTATATTTCCAGCTCATCCGGACAGACTGCTCTTTCCGGCTCATGTGGAGTCTTGCTGAGGCACAAAAAACTGACAAATCTGGGAAATATTCTTCTATGATTACATTATGTTGGTTGGTCTGCACCAGGTAATTTTTTATCATTTCAGCAGAGTACATTTTTTTTTGTTGGCTACTGCTCAAAAAACCTGGCACATCACTGCTGTCAGACACACAATCATCCCAACTCTCATCCGCCTGTTCTTGCTCTCTTTCTTTCTTTCCCTCACTTTACTTTACTGCTTTTTGCAACGGTTGATACATCCTTTTTACTTCTCCTGCGTTTTGTAGCAGTCTTTTTCTTATTTATCATTTCTGTTGCGACCTCCTCTTCCTCCATTTCAGAAACCTCCACCTGCTCACCCCATGTTTTCCTCTCCTCTCTTGTTTTGTCCAAATGTGTTTCCCTATCTATATCTTCCTCCTGTGTTTTACTGACTTCACCTGTCCCTACATTTTCTTTTGCCAAATCACCTTGTGGTTCATTGATTATTCCAGGTTTTTTTTCACCATTTGTATTTGTTTTTTTATCTTTTTTTCTCCCATCCCACTTTTCTTCTGCTTCACACAAAACCACCACCTCATTTTCCTGGACATAATCACCCACACCCACACTCTGTGCAACACCACCGCACCGCAAGCCGGGCACAGCAGCAGAACCGCGCTGTACAGCGCACCCCCGCCCGCCCCGCGTCCGAGACGGCACATCGCACGCCACCGCCGACTGCTCAGGAGCAGCGTTGCTGTCAGCAGCAGCGGCCACCGCCGGAGCTGCGGTCCGTACCCCCCTTCCCACCCAAGGGACGGAAGTACAGACTGCCCAGAAACTGAGCTGCTGCTGGGAAAGCAGCCGCCGACCACCCCCGGGATTTCAGAGCCCAGCCCCCCGGACCCTGGAGCCTCTTGGGGGGTTCCGGTCAGGCTCTGGGGCACGAGGCCGCCTGGAAGGCGGGCGACATGGGGCACGAAAGTCATTGGGAGGCGGTTGAGTGGGCCGCTAAGACCTCTGCAGACCACCCCTGTAATCCAGCGGCTGAGTGCGGCTGCTAGAGCGGCCCCTGGGCCTGCTGGGAGTGGGCACAGGTCTGCGAGGACCCGAGTGCTGCTGCCTGGTCTGCCTAGCTTGGGCGGCACACTCCAGTGCCTCCGAGGGCAGCTGATCTAAACAGCTCCCCTGGCTCGACTGGTACGCGACGGAGGACTCTCCGTCAACCGGAGGAGGTGCGTCAGCCGAAGGAGGGGCGCCAACCGAAGGAGGGGCGCCAACCGAAGGAGGGGGGGGGGGGGGGGGTTAGCAGCCCCTACACCGGGCCCAGGCTGAAGGGCCAAGAGGCGACTTCATCATGCCCCTATCGGCAGCTAGCCGATCCACTTTAGAGGACAGCCTATTTCTAGTCCTTCTATTGGGGGGAGCACACAAAGCCATCGCTCCCTCAAGTCGCCGGGAACGGCCGAATTGATCTGGAGGAGTACGTGACAAGGAGAGGTGTCTGTTGGCTGCTGCCAGACGTTCCACCTCAGTGATTCGAGCCACTCTGAGCACCCGAGGCATGCAGCTACAGCTCATGCAGGCGTTTACCGTGAGAACCTCCCTCAGATGCTCGAATTTCGTCCCCACTGACCGCCAGAAGCGGCCGAGGCAGGAGGGGCAGCGGTCGTGGCCGTCCTCGGGCTCAAGAGAAACCCTACAGGCGCTACATGAATGAACCATTCTGTAGGTAGCCAGATGCAGCGTAGCCGGGAGCGGGTGCGGGAACACGCCTTCACCAGCTACCTGCTTAATGGAAAGAGTAGAGCGTTGCTGCTACTCGCCGAACAGAAAGAGGGATGTAATTACACCCACGTTACGGCAGAGGGAGCGGGAGCGAGATCACTGCCTTCACCTAGCTGGATTAGTAAATAAGGCAGTTTACCAAGAGCGGGGGCGAAAACACTGCCTTCACTAGCTGAGCTAGAGGCGAGTGCCAGATGCAGCGTAACCGGGAGCGGGTGCGGGAACACAGCCTTCACCAGCTATCTGCTTAACGGAACCAGGCAGTTTAGCGTCTACCAGGAGCGGGGGCGAGAACACTGCCTTCACTGGTTAAATTAAGACGAATGCCAGATGCAGCGTAACCGGGAGCGGGTGCGGGAACGCAGCCTTCACCAGCTACCTGCTTAACAGAATAAACAAGGCAGTTTAGCGTCTACCAGGAGCGGGGGCGAGAACACTGCCTTCACTGGTTGAGTTAGAGACGAATGCCAGATGCAGCGTAACCGGGAGCGGGTGCGGGAACACAGCCTTCACCAGCTACCTGCTTAACAGAAAAACAAGGCAGTTTGGCGTCTACCAGGAGCGGGGGCAAGAACTGCCTTCACTGGTTGAGTTAGAGACGAATGCCAGATGCAGTGTAACCGGGAGCGGGTGCGGGAACACAGCCTTCACCAGCTACCTGCTTAACAGAAAAACAAGGCAGTTTGG
The DNA here is from genome assembly GCF_902827115.2 of Pseudochaenichthys georgianus. NCBI lineage: Eukaryota > Metazoa > Chordata > Actinopteri > Perciformes > Channichthyidae > Pseudochaenichthys > Pseudochaenichthys georgianus. Next base: position 5,750,768 of record NC_047505.1, on the reverse strand, counting down.
CGTCTACCAGGAGCGGGGGCAAGAACTGCCTTCACTGGTTGAGTTAGAGACGAATGCCAGATGCAGCGTAACCGGGAGCGGGTGCGGGAACACAGCCTTCACCAGCTACCTGCTTAACAGAAAAACAAGGCAGTTTGGCGTCTACCAGGAGCGGGGGCAAGAACTGCCTTCACTGGTTGAGTTAGAGACGAATGCCAGATGCAGCGTAACCGGAAGCGGGTGCGGGAACACAGCCTTCACCAGCTACCTGCTTAACAGAAAAACAAGGCAGTTTGGCGTCTACCAGGAGCGGGGGCGAGAACTGCCTTCACTGGTTGAGTTAGAGACGAATGCCAGATGCAGTGTAACCGGGAGCGGGTGCGGGAACACAGCCTTCACCGGCTACCTGCTTAACGGAGAAACAAGGCAGTTCCGCGTCTACCAGGAGCGGGGGCGAGAACACTGCCTTCACTGGTCGAGTTAGAGACGAATGCCAGATGCAGCGTAACCGGGAGCGGGTGCGGGAACACAGCCTTCACCAGCTACCTGCTTAACAGAAAAAACAAGGCGGTTTGGCGTCTACCAGGAGCGGGGGCGAGAACTGCCTTCACTGGTTGAGTTAGAGACGAATGCCAGATGCAGTGTAACCGGGAGCGGGTGCGGGAACACAGCCTTCACCGGCTACCTGCTTAACGGAAAAAAGAGGCCGTTTGGCGTCTACCAGGAGTGGGGGCGAGAACTGCCTTCACTGGTTAAGTTAGAGTCGAACGCCAGATGCAGTGTAACCGGGAGCGGGAACACAGCCTTCACCGGCTACCTGCTGAACGGGAAGAGTAGAGCGGTGCTACTACTCGCCGAACAGAAAAAGGGATGTAGCTACATCCGCATTACCGGTAGAGGGAGCGGGAGCGAGAGCACTGCCTTCACCTAGCTGGGTAAAATAAAGAAGCTAACAGTATACGCAAGACGTTAGCCGAGCGGCTGCTGCTAACGATCAAGCGAGATCAAGTCAAATAACACACATGTTTAAGACCAGATAACTAGCTTCTAAAGAATAGAATAGCACAGAGCCGTAGTTACAGCAGTAACCATGGCCAGGGCTCACACGGCATCTAACCGTAGTTACAGTAGTAACTATGGCCAGTACTTACACGGCTTAGAACCGTAGTTACAGTCGTAACTCTGGCCAGTACTTGCACGGCTTGGATACTTACACAGCATAGAGCCGTAGTTACAGTAGTAACTCTGGCCAGTACTTGCACGGCTTGGAACCGTAGTTACAGTAGTAACTATGGCCAGTACTTACATGGTTTAGAACCGTAGTTACAGTAGTAACTATGGCCAGTACTTACACGGCATAGAGCCGTAGTTACGGTATTGCCTATGGCAGTACGTGCACGGCTTGGAACCGTAGTTACAGTAGTAACTATGGCCAGTACTTACGGCTTAACCCCGTAGTTACAGTATTAACTATGGCCAGTACTTACACAGCTTGGAACCGTAGTTACAGTAGTAATTATGGCCAGTACTTACGGCTTAGAACCTTAGTTACAATAGTAACTGTGGCCGGTGCCTAAAAGTGTCAGCCAACGGCTGCCCACTAGACAATATAATATTGGGAGGATGAAATCCTCCTTAATGGCCATACATGCAGAGCACACGGCACACACAGTGAAGATTGTTCTCTGCATATCGTCCTAGTGCTAGGAGTCTAGTACTAGGAGCAGTAAATACCACGATATAGCGCTACTGCAACCATACCATGCGTTTACCGGGAGCAGCAGCGAGAGCACTGCCCTCACCGGCTGAGTTAAATAATGAAGCTTAACCGTACATGCAAGGTGTTAGCCAAGCGGCTGCTGCTAACAATCAAGCAACCAAGTCAGAACACAATGTTAAGACCAGATAATTAGCTTCTAAGAAAGAGAACAGCCCGCATAGAACCGTGTCTGGTTACAGTAGTAACCGCACATGCCGAGCACACAGCACCCGCCGTGAAGATGTTCTCTGCATATCATCCTAGTGCTAGGAGTCTAGTACTAGGAGCAGTAATACAACGAACTAGCGCTACTGCAATCAAACCCTATGCTACAGGGAGCGGGAGCACTGCCCTGAGTTAATAGTTAAGCTCAACAGCAAGGTGTTAGCCAAGCGGCTGCTGCTAACAATCAAGCGACCAAGTCAGAACACAAATGTTAAAGGGGAAAGGAAACACCAATTACAGTTATAATATTCCGGTAGTTTATTCATTTTACAATGGATATTGATCGTAATATTTATTGTATATGATATTACTCGCCAAAAGAAAATTAATTATCCGCCGGCCGGGTGGGGAATTCCGGGACCAGGCCGCCGCCATTAGGGGAGTCCCAAATGGTGACGTCACTGGCTGTGTTTTCGCTCCACCAGAAGTCAACACAACGTAGCAGATATGGCGGCGATGGAGGAATTTTGCAATGAGATCGACGTTTTGAACGATGAATTTGACTATTCGTCGGGAGATGACATTGATGTGGAAGCATCTACAGTTACCAGGCATCCCATGGCCTATGCTTATGAACCGATTCGGTCGAATAGAGTGGCATACGATCCGGAATAAAAAAATTAAAAAAACACAATGCTAACAGTGAGCCTCTGAATTAGCCCCGAGCGAAAATGCTAACCTATTACTGCACCGAAAATCACTCCTAGCTCCCTTATTACTTATCCTAGCCGCACATCCAACACATCGTTTATGATCGCAAGGAGACACCGAATCTAACGGTGCCCACCTCAACACTGAAAGATACAAACTCGCGAGGTTATCCACAAAAACGTACATCAAAACAAGTGGCGCTAGGTACTAACATACGCCAGGCTAACGGCTTACCTTCCTCATTGTCTGGTCTAAACTGGTCTTCAATGGCATTACAACGATAAAAACGATGATGTAGTTAATCCATAGATTAATATCCAATGGGGCTGTGTCCCCTTTGAAATGTTCTGATAATCTATAAGCAATACAACTGCAATTCCGTTATCTGCTGTCCGCTCTGGGTCCTGCAATACCATCCATTGATAGCAATACTAGCCTTTTTAGGGCTGTTTTCGATAGATGAGCGTGTGTATGCCAGTTTAATTAGTTGAGCTATAGAACACCCCCAATTCTCTATTGTGCGTCATAATAATAGCTACCATTTAGTTTGGACGCGATTGCGTTAATTAATAAGGTCACACTGTGTCAGTAAATACATGTGTGAGCTAGTAATCTGGCAGTGCTGCAATATTTACCTCTCTCTCGGCAGCTGAAGCAACTCGTTTGGTGGCTCAAACTTCACGTTTGTTGACACTGTCATTGTCTTGCGCGGCCGACGTGCTGGGACGGTCGGTGTTCCCGACTGCATACGTTGAGAAATCGAATATTGTGGGAACAGATCCTGGCTTCAAATCCAATGTTTTGTATTGAACCAGGCATCCAGACTGGACTTTGAGCAGCTTCTCATCCTTTAGTGGCAGCCTATGGAAATGTACTTCTTCCTTCTTTGTATAAAATCCATTTGTGCAGCCTGGGGCAATACAATAAACTCCTGACGACGACCGTTTTCTTGTAATGTAAACTACTGGTGCATTGCACGCCATGTTGTTTGTTATTGAGCTTTGGCCCAGGAAGCCAGTCAGTGACGTCACTGGAAAAGTCCCGGAGCAATGGAAGCGCCCATGGTCATTAGGCACGTATTTCAAAAAGTAAATTCGCGTATCTCGATCGTTTACATTGGAAATAGACTAGATAAATACATTTCCTAATGGTAATATTGTCGCATGGAAAGCAGTTTGAAAAGTGTTTCCATTTCCCTTTAAGACCAGATAATAGCTTCTAGAAAAATAGAAAGTACTTACCTTACTTTCTGCATCTAAACGAAAAACGGGTTTAAAGTATGACACTCTTGGCTTTCCATACTAAATCGAATGAGGGACGCAGCCAAAGCTGGGACTCAAATGCTAATGATAGCTCGGGCACAACGCCACAAGCAGAACTTTCAAAAGAGCATAAGGGCAACTTTATGGGAGAGGAAGCGGGAACACTGTCGTCACCAGAAAGTCTAAGCCACAAACAATAAGACGGTAATCAGGACAACTTGGCTGGGAGCGGGTGTGGAAACACAGCCATCACTAGTGTTAGAAATTAAAATCAATGTTTTGAGAGCATAGTGCACCTTAAACACAGTCAGTTTAATTGCTGTTTTATACTGAAAGAACTTGTTAAGCTTTTATTCTGAAAATCCTTCATCTCCGGTTAGCAGGAGGCTAATATACCATTTACTATAGAGGTGAATTTAGCAGCGATATGATATGATGTTGCACAGCGAAACCTACTAATTTCAACACTACAACTATAGACGTCGAGATATTATTATTGTTGGATAAGGTACAGTTTATTTGATTACGTTATTGTTTACAGATGTGGTTAGCATGTGACAACATTCAGACCAACCGGAAACCAAACTGCTGTGAAGTATTTCCTGTATTTTTAGGAGTATTGATTACAGCGTTTAGAATGTGTTTAAATGAAAAGTCATGAAAGAGTTAAGAAAGAGAAAATGCGTGTTTAGATATATATTGAATGTACAATGTTTTTATACTCTGATATGCGTAGCAACGGATATTGAAATGTGACGAGTCGGCCTGCAGGGAGGAGTCAGCAGAATATATATATAAAACAGCACGACCTGAGGGGACGGGCTCTCTTCTTCACTGCCAGAGCCAGAGACACAGCTGTTTTTTCTGTCGGACAACATCCTGTTTGTGAACATAACCGTGCCATTATTTTTAATTAAAGTACCAATTTGAAACAATTTCAGAGACTCCATTTAGTCTCCTTTTAAGCTTCTCACCCGGGACACGAGAATAACCGACACCGATAACACTAGCAACAAGCTGACACAAACCTGTCTGTCGCGGCTCTGCACAGCCGGCGCAGCTCCTGGAGGACGCGTCTAACGACCCGTAGCTCCGACTGTCAGTCGCGAAGCTTCACGCGGCCAGCTGTTTGCAGAGAAATCCCTCCGATCAAACGTTCAAACCTGAACGCTGTAGGCTACGAAAACGTAGCCACGGTACCCTCGCGCAGCGAGAAGATGAAAAGGAACAGATCCTCTGACAATACCGGCTGATATAGCCGGTGTCACGTGGGTCACAGGTGACTTTGTTGTTATTGGTACTCGAGCTGCGCATGCGCGCGATGGACATATCCAGTGCTAAAGCACCGCCTCTGGCGGTCAGTAGGGACGAAATAGAACTGATGATGTTGCAAAAATCACATAGTCATAATCATCTACTTTAACGTAAAAACTGAGGTTAAGCTCCGCATTCCGATTGTTCAGTATCATATACACTTGTCTGCGGTGAGACACTACGTGTTTCAGTAACTGAGACTTGCATCCAGACAGCATCTTTTTTACGGGAGAAACAAGTTTCCCGTGTCTGGACAGTTCTCTATTGAGGAACTCATCAGTTATGAAGGGAGGAACATTAGACAGTACAACTTTGGTTGCGGGAAGCATCAGCGGCTGTACTTGGACAAACATTTCTCTCACCACGATGCCCGTCTCGATGACGCGGTTCGCCTTCTCCACCTGATCCAGAAAGATCACCACCGCGCTGTTCATCCGACCTTCTCTTCCACAGCCAGCCCGATCTCCTCCACAGTGCATGGGAAGCCGGCTGCGATTTTAATGCCGTGCTTCCTCGTGAGTTTGGCAAACTCTCCATTTACCATGGCGTCAGACGCCGGCCGGCGAGACACCGGCAGGAGAAGCCACACCCCACACCCAAAAGCACGAAAAGTACAGAAAATCAAAACCACCACCGATAAACTATATTAAATAAACACCCATTACACAAAAATAAACGGAAAATATAACGAAAAAAGTCTCGCTCTTCTCTTTCTGTCACACTCCAACAACTCCCAGCATGCACCAGAAGAAGAAGAAGAAGAAGAAGAAGAAGAAGAAGAAGAAGAAGAAGAAGAAGAAGAAGAAGAAGAAGAAGAAGAAGAAGAAGAAGAAGAAGAAGAAGAAGAAGAAGAAGATTTTGATTTTGATTTTGATTTTTAAAACAAATTTTATTTGCATTTGTTTTAAACATACACCCACCCTGCAAAAGAGTCGGAACAAAACTAAAACATTACACAATCAAAATAAATAAACAGATTTTCATGACTACCAAATAAATATCATTTGAAAAGCGTTTTACCCATTTAAAAACATCCTCTTTTACACACTTTAAAAACAAAAACTACACCTATCCTTTAAAACTTCAATATGAGAGAGTCATTGTCCCCCAGCGAGCACAGAACCTGCCCAACAGCCCACACATCCAGAAACCCCTGCAGGTGATTGATCAGCGTATAGTACGCATGCTCCACCCTCAGACGCGCTGCCACCAGCCCCCTCAGACAGAGCACTGCATCCGTCCATCCCACTCCAGCAAGTTGGTTCTTCCTACTTTTCCAGATTGCTAATTTTGCATTAGCAAACAAGAAATTCATCAATAGTAGGGTTTCCTTCTTTTTCAGGATGTATTTGGGGCCATGGACAGAGCGGACAGCCTCCCCTTGTGCCTGGGTCAAAATGAGCTCTGTATTTGTTAGTGGCTATTGCACCGTGTATAATTCTCCATTGGATGTCAGCCATCCGTTTTTCAACCGGAGATTTATACAGGATCCGCCAGCTGCCCTGAGGGGAAGAGCCCAAGCCAAACACATCCGTCCACCTCGACTCTCTGACGCCTGCAAGCGAGCTGAGGTTTAACACCTTTACGCAGCTAAGATATAGCTTCTTCCCATTGCAGGCGCTGAACTTTGCAGGTGTTAGAGTCCCCAGTGATAGCAGGAGACCATCCTCCTCTCTCCATTCCCCCACCGCAGGACCCACACTCAAGGCAGGAAAAACATAATCATGTCCCTTTCTCCACTGGTCAGCCAGATCTGCATCCAGAGCAAAAGTCAGGTGGGATGGCGACAGCGACTGCCACACCTCATCTACCAGGTTCTCCAGAACTCGGGTTGTCAAATGGCCAAGTTTTACCACTCCCGCTTCAATGAACGCGTTCTTTAGGGTGGCTGAAGAGAAAAGGATTCCAGAAAGAAAACCAGTGTCAAACAGTGGCTCCTCAAACAGCCACATCCCAGGCCGGGGGTCGGGTGGTCTGGTAAAACTCAGAATCTTCCAGGCATTGATGACTGAGCAGTAAAAAGGTGTAAGTCCAGTGATCTTGTACGCAGGGGCCTTCAGCAGAAACAGGTGTTTATCAAAACCAAAGCCCCCCGCCCTCCAGAGCAACAGCCGGGCCATAGCCAGCCAGCAGGGAGAGGCACCAGACAGCAGCCGGGCCATAGCCAGCCAGCAGGGAGAGGCACCATACAGCAGCCGCTGAGCTGCCTGCAGTCTAAAAGCAGCAGTCCTTGCAGTAATGTCCACGAGGCCCTGCCCCCCCTCCGCCACGGGCAGGTACAGGACCGATGCTGGCACCCAGTGATGACCCGACCAGAAGAAATCCACGAGGAGCCGCTGCAGTTGTTTCATGAGGCCCGGCGGTGGGGTTAACACCTGCAGTCTGTGCCACAGAGACGAGGCAACCAGATTGTTGGCGACAAGAACTCTTCCCCTGTAGGACAGCTGGGGGAGCAGCCATTTCCATTTGGCTAATTTTGCTTGCACCTTTTCCAGCAATCCCTCCCAGTTCTGTGCCACCATGTCCTCAGACCCCAACCAAACTCCCAGGACTTTTAAACCCTTGTTTCCCCAGCTAAGGTTACCAGGAAGACTGGGCCTATTTCCTATACTCCACTGACCTACCAAAACTGCCTCACTCTTCTCCCAATTAACTTTGGCTGAAGCAGCCTTCCTGTACAAAGCTAGACTGTCCTGTAGCTCCTGGATATCTCGCTGACCCTGGACAAAAACACTGACATCATCAGCATAAGCTGATACAACCACCGGGGGGGCCTGAGCTGACTCTGGCAGACACAGGCCCCTCAGCCGGTTTCTAAGTCTGCACAAAAGCGGCTCGATGGCAATACTATATAATAGGCCTGAGATAGGGCAGCCCTGCCTGATCCCCCTTTTAACTGGTACAGGTCTGCTCAGCCCTCCCCCACCTTCACAACACAACATGCATCACTGTACAAACACTTCACCCAGGACAAAAAATGCTCCCCAACACCAAAAGCCTGCAATGTGGCAGCCAGAAAAGTGTGATCCACACGATCAAACGCCTTCTCCTGGTCAATAGAAATAATACCAACATTTATATTATACAGTTTACAAACATCAAAAGTGTCTCTCATCAAAAACAAATTGTCCACAATTGATCTGCCAGGGATGCAATATGTCTGATCAGGACCGATAAGAAGTTCGATAAAAACCTTCAGTCTGTTAGCTAAGACCTTTGACAGTATCTTATAGTCCGTACATAGGAGAGCCACAGGTCTCCAGTTCTTCAGCAGCAACAGTGAAATCACTGCACGCCTACAGGAAGCTGGAAGAGTCCCTTTCCCAAAGGACTCCATCAACACTTCTAGCAAGTCATGTCCCAGAATACTCCAGAAATGTTTAAAAAAGTCTGCAGGTAAACCGTCTATGCCGGGAGCCTTCCCGGAGGCCATCTGTGTCACCGCAGAGGTCAGTTCCTCCAGCGTAATGTCAGAGCCCAGGGTGTCACTTTCGGCTGGACTCAGCTGTGGAAGACCCTGAAGAAGTTAATCAGCAGCTTCCACGTCACAACCTTCAGCTTTGAACAGGTCTGTGTAGAAGGACACTGCATGCCTCCTCATCTCAGCAGGCTCAGAGGTTACCTGTCCATCAGGGAGACGCAGACATACCATCTGCTTCCTTTGGCCCACAGACCTCTCCAGGTTGGAGAAAGAGGTGGTTGGTGCATCAATGTCTCTCATGGAAGTAAAACGGGCTCTGATCAGGGCTCCCTTGGCCTTCTCCTGAAGAAAACAGTTAAGCTGTTGTTGTTTTAGGAGGGACTGTTCTATATTTCCAGCAGACACACTCTCTAACTCTCTGATCTCCCTCTCTAACTGCTCTATAGCTCTCCTAATGTGTGCAGTAGGCTGTATACTGTTGGCAGAACACTCCAACCTGAGCCTTTCCTACCTCCCACCACTGACTCGGGGAGGGAAAAGACTCTTTCTTTGATTTCCAGTTGATCCAAAATAATTTAAAATTCTCACAAAAAGTCAAATCTTGTAAAATTTTAACATTAAACTGCCAGAACGATCTCGGCTTCTCTGTGTTGGATAAAACCAAATCTAAAGAGACTAGCTGATGGTCTGTGAACCCAACCGGTTGGATGTGACAGTTCACTGCACGAGTAATAAAAAAAAACAGAGTTAGGAAAAGGGACCACATTACTCCTGTTCTGGCTGCCTTACACTGGCTCCCTATAGAACACAGGATAGAATTTAAAATTATTCTTCTCGCCTACAAAGCCCTTAATGGGCAGGCGCCATCTTACCTTAAAGAACTCATTATACCCTACTGTCCTACTAGGGCATTGCGTTCCAAGAATGCAGGGTTGTTGGTTGTTCCTAGAATCTTTAAAAGTACAATGGGAGCCAGAGCCTTTTCTTATCAAGCTCCACATTTGTGGAATCAGCTTCCAGTTTGTGTTCGGGCGGCAGACACCCTATCCGTTTTTAAGAGTGCGCTTAAGACCTTCCTTTTTGATAAAGCTTATAGTTAGGGCTGATTAGATTCAGCCCCTAGTTTTGCTGATATAGGCTTAGTTTGTCGGGGGACATCTTACTTCTTCCTTCTCTCTGTCTATACCCGTGTACACTCATGTTCCGATTAACCCAGCTTCCCCAAATGTCTTTCTTTTTGGTGTCTATATACGCTGGGATCCGGAGTCATGGATGATCCTGCGGTCCTGTGTCCTGGATCGCGAGCGCTGGATCTTGAGTCGTGGCTGTGGTCCTGGATCATAGGTCCTGGATGGATATCCTCGTGGATTCATCTTCCTATTATACACACATGCATTTCCAAACATTTGGACTACCTATGTTGCAAATGTATTATCTTTTCAATTTACACACGGCATCTATTGCACGTCTGTCCGTCCTGGGAGAGGGATCCCTCCTCTGTTGCTCTCCCTGAGGTTTCTCCCATTTTTCCCTTTAAACTGGGTTTTCTTTGGAAGTTTTTCCTTGTACGATGTGAGGGTCTAAGGACAGAGGGTGTCGTATTGTCATACTGATATTCTGTGCACACTGTGAAGACCACTGAGACAAATGTAACATTTGTGATATTGGGCTATATAAATAAACATTGATTGATTGATTGATAATAGAAGAAGCAGACATGTAAAATCTGTCTAGCCTGGCTGCACTGACGCCCCCATCTAGCATTCTCATCCAGGTGTATTGTTTGACAGAGGGGTGTTTCATCCTCCACACATCCACTAAGTCAGCTTCTCTTATCACCTGTGACAGTAAAAGGGACGACTGAGGATGCGGCTCCCGTCCTATTCTGTCTAAAGTGACATTAGTGCAAGCGTTCCAGTCCCCCCCCAGTATCACACACTCCCCCTGTACACTAGTGTCCAACTCATCTTTTAATAACTGAAACACAGATACACGTGCAGGGCCCTGATTGGGTGCATACACATTAATAAAAGTGAAAAAGAACTCTAACAGTTCCACCTTCACCATCAAGGCTCTACCTGCCACTATCTCTGTGCTGGATACAATCTTAACATTTAGAGAGGGGGAGAAAAAAACAGCTACTCCAGCACTAAGGTTTGAGCCATGACTGAGTACATACTGACCCCCCCACCACATCCCCCAGTCCGTCTCATTCAGGCTATCACTGTGCGTTTCCTGCAGAAATATCACATCTAATTTTTTCTGATTAAAGACCTCCAGCACTAAAGCTCTTTTCTGTGCACTTCTACCCCCGTTAATGTTTAAAGAAGCAACCCTTAAAGCCTGCATCAGAGGAAGGAGATAGAGAAAAAATAACAGACAGGTACACACAGCAGAGAGGAGACACCCAGTGTTGCATGATCATGTTGACATTATTTAGACCTTTTCAGTTTCCCCCCTTTTTTGCTTCCTTTCGGAACTTTTTTCATATTAGTTACATGCTTCCTGAGACGATAGCGTCTCTTTTCATCCAGCAGGTCTAACCCTACAACTTTCTGAAGAGTGCTCACTGTGTGAAGAAACTTGTTAGTGTCAGGGAAAAAGTCTCTCACTTCCACTGCCTTGCCAAAGGACTCATCTAAAAAGACATTAATCTCTTCCAAAGAATATATCTCTGCGTTCTGAGAGAGACTATCTGCAACTGAAACACAGTCAGAATCCCCCTCACCGTCTGTGTCCATCTCTGTCACCTCATTACTGTTGAAGCTCTTGTTGCCTCCCAGAACCAGACGGCAGCTCCTGCTGTGTGCCAACAGCCTCCACCTGTCCCACAGCCCCGGTCCTCACCTGTCCCGCTGCATCATCTCCCACCCGTTTACCTGTTTCCACATGTTCTCCTCTCACACTCACCACATTCTCTACAATCCCTGTTTCATCTCTCCCGATATTCATCTCTACTTCATCCGCAGCCCCTGGGGCCCCGGCGGGTGCAACAGCAGCCCCCGCGACACCGGGCTCCGCGGCCGCCGACCCAGCGGCCCCGGCCGCCCCAGCGACTGGCTCGGCGTATATATATATATATATATATATACATGTTATATATATATATATATATTTATTTCTATCCTACATTGTCTAGGCTATATAAACCGGCGGAAGTGTCACAACTTTCTTGGTTTGTGATTATAGAGAGAGAGAGATAGCGACAGAGAGATAGAGAGCGACACAGATAGAGATAGATAAAACTCAAATAAATGTTTTTCTTTTATGGAAAATGAGCAATATACCAGATATATTCATACAAGATAATAAAGGATAATTGTCAACAATTTTCTTTTTTCCAAGCCATCAGCATAAATATCCAACAAGTCCTAAAACTCATACGACCAAATGGGTCGATTGTTTAAGAACCTTATTACGACCAAATATGTCGTTTGTTCAAGCGCTTAATACGACCTATAATTACGTTTTAAAATTGTCGGCCTCTAGTGCTCCCGTTCAATGCAAACATTACAGAGGGTTGTTTATTCACAAATAACCCTCTCTGTAAAATCCTAAATTGTAGGATAGTTTGGCCATTAAAACGCTTTATGATTAGATTTCTAGCGAGAAGTATATATTGTACTTTTAGAATCCACGTCCAGTCGATATGTAGGATCTATAGTTTGATAGATATTACGAAGATGATTTGAGGTTTCGTCAGGAGAACGTGTATATGCGGCAAGCTTCCATGTAAAGTTACGGGTTGAAAACAGTATTTCCGGTCTGGCCGTTTTCATAATAAAACCAATGATCAAATGATTTAACAGTGATATCTGCACTACACATCCACTAAAAAAACATCAGTTTATCCTAGTTAATTATACGACATTAATTGGTTTAAATTCTGTTCAATGCTTTTGTGTTTTTCCCATAGGTTTTTCTCTTTCGATTCTGAGAGACACCTTTCTGTTTTCAGAGGTTTTGATAGGCTAAAATCACGCCGCAATGCACGTCGGGATATGGTGTTTATGTGATATGAAATCGGAAAACATTCAAAAAATAATAATAAAACTTTATTCCGAGTGCTCTTGCTTTTCTCTTTGAAAGTCATCACATAACGGCATTGCAATACACGGTTCGGCTGCATTAAATATTACAGATCTGCCGTAGATATGTATTTATAGAGCCCTGATCAGAAGACCTTTTGACAAACTGGAAGAGATGCCGCCAAAACTGAATACGTGACGTGGACCATACATATATCAACAATTAAACAACATCTTCCATTTCTTTTCACACAATACGTCTCCTTGCAGTATCAACACTAATTTGGCTGACTTTTATATTTGATCCAATTAGTAGATAGGCTGTGTTTACACCATAAAGGTGCACAGCTGATATAAAGGGACTTTTTTGTAGTTTTTAAAGATATTACTGATTTTCTGAACTACCTTTCCAACTCCTCATGCAGTTGACTGTTACAGGTCTATACAAGTTCATGGTACAATGCATAAGCTTCACATCGAGAGACTGAAACTGTATTTTCCTTTAACGTTCTGTTTTAATTTCCCAATAAAGTTTATAGTCATATTATGTACGATATTATTATGTTGTATTAACTAGACCACTGGTCTAAACCGCACCTCCTAGTGGTTAAAGCACGTTATTGAATTTAGTTGTAGAATAAGTTATATTTGATGAAAACATTTAAATATTAAGAGTAGCCTACATACAAAATAGGGGTCAATGATAGAAATATAGAATGGAAAATATCAAGAAGATACTGTAGTGATCTCTACAATAAAACAATTTAGTGCAGGACGTCCAAAGATATTAACAGGAGGATGTGCAAAACAGACAAACTGATAAGGCTGAATTTTACTCAGGTGTAACTAAAGTCTGATTTAAGGGTTGTTTATATTTCACATCATTAATCAGAATCTGCAAAGTAACAAAAATAAATGTAGTAGAGTAAAAATACCAGGTTAACCTCTGAATTGTAGTGGAGTAGAACAAAGTAGTACATGCTGCTGTAACAAAAACATTTCCCAACTTGGGATCAATAAAGTATATCTTATCTTATCTTAAGATGATCGATGGCTACTGCCATATTTGCAAAATTTGCCTCTGAACCTTGACAAGTGCATGTTTCCGGCTTATCAATGAACAACAGGAGGGGTAGACATAAAACCATCTGTTAAATAAAGCTCTTCTGACCTTAGGTGTCATGTGGGTATATTATTTCACCATTTATTAATTATATGTTTTACAATTGATAACACCACTGTGTTTCGTATCCCCTAAACCTCCAGGGTGTACACGTTTAATACTGCCAACTTCTAATTGTGAGAAATACGAAAACGTCTTATAAAGAGACGTGCCATATATTGCGAAACACACAATAGCCAGCATGTGTAGTTCTGGGGGGGGGGGGGGGAAGCTGGAGCCGGTGGCTGGACCCGTCCAATTCCAGTTTTGGAAAGTCTGCCGTGGTTCCATTCCATTTCAAAGAGCTTTGACGCTCAGCGTAACCTTGTCGCACTGCCACTCCAACATCCAATCACAGGGCTTGATGACTAATCACGGGGTTTGTAAAGCAAGGCGGATGTTGTAGTCCCAAACGATAGCTGGGGATTCTGGGTAGTGTAGTGTCTTCGGAAACTGTAGTGTCTAAACTCCTAAAAAACTATTTGTTTCTCTGACTCGAAGGTTAAAAACACAAAAGCATTGTACACCATTTAAACCAATCAATATTGTGTAATTAACAAGGATAAACTGATGTTTTTTAGTGGATGAGTAATGCAGATATCACTGTGTAATCATTTGACAGTGAGGGGAATATATCCGGTTTTATTATGAAAACTTCGAGACCGGAAATACTGTTTTCACCGACGCTAACTTTACATGGAAGCTGCCGCATATACACGTTATCCTGGCGAGACCTCAAATCATCTTCGTAATATCTATCAAACTATAGATCCTACACTTCCACTGGACGTGGATTCTAAAAGTACAATATACACTTCTCGCTAGAAATCTAATCAAAAAGCATTTTAATGGCCAAACTGTTCTACAATTTAGGATTTTCCAGAGAGGGTTATTTGTAAATAAACGGGAGCATGTTGTTTCTTACACGACCACTAGAGGTGCTACACTTTAAAACGTGGCTATGGGTCGTAATCTAAGGTGCTTAAACAATCGACCTATTTGGTCGTTTTTTGTAGGAGGACAGGCTGTAAATATCGTGGATCATAAAATCCATCCAACAACTCCTGAATCCATCCCCTCTTGGTTAGCCCTACAGCTATTCTCTCCCACACACACACACACACACACACGCACGCACGCACAACTCACTTACGCACAGCCGATCTTTCTCTATGTCTATCTCTACAGTATCTCGACTCGATCTATGTATCTGACTATCGCTATCTATCTCTCTGTCGCTATCTCTCTCTCTCTCTATAATCACAAACCAAGAAAGTTGTGACACTTCCGTCAGTTTATATAGCCTAGACAATGTAGGATAGAAATAAATATATATATAGCATATATATATATATATATGTATATACATATATAAAATAACAATTTCATTATATGGATTCAACTTGTCACTGTGACATCGGTATCAGCCATGGAAGATAGTTTGTTTGTTTCATTCTAAACTATCCAGCAAGGTTAGTTTCATTTATGTTGTTTTTTTTCTGCACAGTGTAGAGTCGTGTTGTGATGAGAGGGATGGAGGTATTTAATAAAAACCTTGCTCGCTGGAGAATAGAAGTCCTGTCACAAGTTAATCGAGAGGATCACAGCTGGCCACGGATGTCGATGCTGCATTCGGGCTGTGAGTAAACAACTTGTGTCTTACTTGTAGGCTGTCTGGAGGTATGGACAGCTATCAAAGCTACTAAACATCACATTAACAACGATGTACAAATGACAGTCGGAGACAAATACATATTTGAAATGATTTATTCACGTTTGCAATGTTTTGAACAGACATCCCCAGTCACCTCATTGTCATTTTGTAGTCCTCGCTGTACGCGTCCGGATATCGGCATCGCAACCACAACCTCACACACTGATACTGAATGTGCATCAAAGTGTTCCTATGGAGCCAAATGTACCAAAAGATAAATATAAACAACAAAAGAAGCGATCGAAATGTGTATTTCCTGGCTATTCGACAATGGCTCCTCAAAGTACACGCCCCATTCCTACCGTTAACGTAACGTAACGACTTCCCCGGTGTAACCAGTTAAACGGTAAGACCGTCTCTGTGGACATGCAACACGTTTGTGACCCGACTCCCCGCACTCAAAACACTTTACGTTCCCTGAGCTCGCATAAACCATATAAAAACCCTCTTCGTGCCTCACCCGGAAAGACACATCTAGTGTCTGAGTGGGACAAGTCAGAAACATGAACACCTGTCTCCGCAGAGATTGGACATGTTTTAGCTTTTCATCCTTACACCCCAGAGCAACAGTGCGGAGATTACTGGCAAACTTACCGAAACGCTTCAGCTCCCGTTCCAGCGCCTCATTCGGGATGAATGGAGGAACGCCAGACACAGTGATCTGCGTGGACGGTGTCGCCAACGGCGAAACTTGGATATATTCCTCGTTTACCATTAATCCGCTCTCACTAAGTTCTGTCACATATTTATGGTCTTTCAAAAAGACCACGACCGCTTTGTTCATGCGGGAAGCATAGGAGATGTTTACATGACCGACCTGCTCCCCCACAGCCAGCAGCACCTGCTCCACTGTGCTTGCGGTCTGAGCCACCAAACGCACTCCGTGTCTCAGAGACACCGGCGGCGCCCCGAAGGACGCCATCCCCGCCACGAGGCACGGAAAAACAAATTAACCGTACTTGGAAAGAGTACAAATATCCCCACGTGTCATACAATTAAAGAAACGATTGAAACAGAAACAAACGAACTAAAAGTGAAAATCCCTCTTCCCTCTTCAAAAACACACCTCCACCACAGAAGAAGAAGAAGAAGAAGAAGAAGAAGAAGAAGAAGAAGAAGAAGAAGAAGAAGAAGAAGAAGAAGAAGAAGAAGAAGAAGAAGAAGAAGAAGAAGAAGAAGAAGAATTGGGAGGGATGAAACCCTCTTTAATGGTCACACATGCAGAGCACACAGCACGCACAGTGAAATGTGTTCTCTGCTTTTAACCCATCCTAGCACCAGGAGTCTAGTACTAGGAGCAGTGGGCAGCTATTGTACAGCGCCCGCGGAGCAATGGGAGTGAGGGGGGAAGGGGGATGTCTGGTGCCTTGCTCAAGGGCACCACGGCAGGAGGTGAACTGGGACCTCTCCAAGTAGAAGTCCACACTCCAAATAGGTCTAGTCAGGGACTTGAACCGGCGACCCTACGGCTCACAGTCCAAGCCCCTACTGACTGCCATAGATTAAGTGCCTAATTTTGCTCTCAAAATGGACCAGATTGATGCATTTAACTTCAAAATTTAAAAACAAATCTTCCCAGGGGGGCTTGCCCCCAGACCCCCCTAGAGGAGGTGAGGTCCACCACCTGCCCACACCCCCTGTTAAATTGTCTCACCCACATTGAGGATGCTTCCTACGCCCATGTTTTATTCCATGTGTCAAGTCAGGCAAATTGGGTCAAAATGTTATTGCATCAACGATCTGTTAACAATAAAATCACTAAATATATGCCGTAACTATTTTGCTCTAGGCAACTCAAGGGCTCAGGTAATGTGATTACTATATGAATAATTGTCCAAAATAACATAAAATGCATAGGGTTTTTTGTTAAGTGACATACTTTAGTCGCCGGCCGGCCGATACATGCCGCGCATTAAGTGGGCCTGTCTGTCAATTAATCCCCGGGCCACTTTTTCCCCCCAGTCCGCCCCTGGCTGTAGGTGTGTGTGGTGTGTGTGTGTGTGTGTGTGTGTGTGTGTGTGTGTGTGTGTGTGTGTGTGTGTGTGTGTGTGTGTGTGTGTGTGTGTGTGTGTGTGTGTGTGTGTGTGTGTGTGTGTGTGTGTGTGTGGTACAGTGCGTAGATGCGGCGGACAGACAGGTCTCAGTTGGTTTGGTGTCCTATGCTTACTTTTAATACTTGTACAACTTTTGGCCCGTAATTTCAATTCCCCATTTCAGCGACCAGAGAGAGATTGTGTTACGTTATTATGAGAGTGCTCTAATACTTGTTTGATTCTGAAATTATACATATATGTGTGTGTGTGTATATGTCCGCATCTGTAGCCTGTTATTGTCTCATTAAACCGCACTGTGAATGAAATATATAAATCATCATGAACACATCTATCCATCAGACAGAGTGCTGCTGAGCCTCCTGTCATCATTAATGGACGTCTCTTTAAAATGACCGCTCAGAGGAGAGGAGTTCTCCTTTCTCTAACCGCCTGCTGCTTCCCCTCCTCTCTCCTCGGTTCCCCTCCTCAGTCCTCCGCTCGCATCTCCTGTGGGCGGCACCAAGTCTCGAGGATAAGAGTCGAGGAGGGGAAATTTGAGTATTGAGAAACCTCTACTGTCGCCCTCTAGTCCCTCTCTCTTGTCTTTCTCTCCTTTCTTTTCTCTTTTGAAAGCCTGACTTTGTGAGTCGTTGAGATATGGTTCACAAGTAAGTACTAGCATCCCTGCTCGATAGATGCGTGGAATAAGCTCAATCAACACTTTGGGCAGCCATTTGTGATCCAAAGAGCTCTCAGGGAGAAGCTGTCCCAAAGACACTGAAGGGTTAAGAACATTCTCTGACTTCCTACAAGCCTGAATGCAAAGCATGCCCCATGTGAAGGGTCAATACATTCTAAATGACTGTGAAGAAAACCAAAAGCTAATCCAGAAAATTCCTGATTGGCTAGCAGCACGTTGGAATCGCCAGGTTACAATCGCTCTCATGGAAGGTAAAGAGTTTCCCACCTTTGGGTATTCGGTTAACGCGACCACTGCTCCCAAGCCCTGTTGTTGCCATTTTATTTTCTGTTAAATAAGGTTAGTTAGACCATGAGTTAGACCTGAGTCTTCCTGACAGTTCACAGTGTGCCGCTGCTCGGTGTAATTCAAATGTACCGCCGCGCGCACCGCAGACACACAGCTGCTGCCCAGCCGCAGCACCGGAAATGGAACTGCTGGGAGAAAAACTGACTATCAGAGATGTAACGTTATCTTTGATAATATTTCGTCTCTTCATTTCTCGTCAACGAAAGTAAAGAGAGATTTTGGCATAGTTTTTATTTAGTAAACTTCATTTTCGTCTCGTCACTTTTCGTCAACGATATTGCATGTTGATTTCGTTACAGTTATTGTTTTCTGCCGTCGGTGCCGTCTCGTCATCGTCTCGTTTTAGTCATGGAAAAAGGGTTGTTGACGAACATATTTCGTCATGGTTTTAGTCAACGAAATTAACACTAGTGTCATCCCTTGGCTGTGCTAACTATGGGCTGAAATATCTAGCCAAGGAAAACAGTCACTCACATCCAATAGGATCCCAGTTTGTTGCAAGAGACTTTTATGTGGACGACGGAGTCACAAGTGCAGATACCGTTGAAAAGGCAATACAGTTAGCACACGAGGCAAGAGAGATAGGTACAAAGGGTGGTCTCCGTCTACACAAATTTGGGTCAAACAGCATGGCTGTCCTACAGAGCTTACCATCATCAGAATGTGCAATAGACACCAAGACAAAGGACATGACCTTCAATGATATGCCAATGGAGCGAGCATTAGGGATAACATGGAGGATAGCTTCAGATTTAACAACACTTTGAAAGACCAACCAGCAACACGTAGAGGCATATTGTCTACTGTCGCCTCCAGGGGCGGATCTAGAAAAATATTCATGGGGTGGCAAGAGGGTGGCAGGAGAATTTCAGGGGTGCATCCCCTGGCAGAAGTATATGCTGATTTAATCGCAGTCATATGCTAACTTGGAAAGCCACAATATTAATATTTTAACTCAATAACAATAGGTGACATTATTGTGGCACATCAGTAAAGCCTTAAATATAAATATATAAGGTGGCACACATCATTGAATGAATTGTAACCAGTGTTGGGCAAGTTACTTCCAAAATGTAATATATTACATATTACTTATTACTCTCTTTTGAAAGTAATAAGTTACATTACAAAATTACTGTCTCTGAAATGTAATGAGTTACACTACTTTAGTTACTTTTCTAGTTACTTTCACCAAAATAACCGCAAAAGAATGGCTAGGTATTTTAAATGCTAAAATGTAGTTTAGTGCAGCTCATTATACATCCAATGAAGGGCAATGTGGTAGCATAACAACTGTGTAGACCCTTAAGGCTACTAACAACTTGTATTACACGGGTTAGTTGAATACTGGATTCTGATTGTAAATTCTTAACATGTGACACGTTGTTAATCCAGTAGTACAGACCACTGTCAAGGACTATAATGAAGGTTGCTAAGGAGGATCAAGAAAGAGAAAGGAAAAGAGGTTAAAAGACGGAGCGCTGGACGTCAGATAAATCACCAGAAGAAGGCAGACAGGAAATAAACACTAACAGGACACGGAATGGGCTCTGTAGTGTGTTTAGCATATACAGGCCCGGTACCAGAACAAAATGACTCGGGGTGAATCTGAGATTACAGGGGGCGCAGCAGTAGTAGGTTTACATGAGCAATAGTGGCCGTCAACAGAAATGAAAAATAGCATTGATGGTCCCCAATGAACAGATTATGGCATTTGTTATGTTTTGAAACCAAGCAAGTGAGAACATTTCAAGTGAGTTAAAAGTGCAATCCTGAAATATCTCATATAGTTCAAAGTGGACTGTGGCAAAGAAAAGCACAAAAGCTTCAAAACTGTGCTGATAAAACAAATGAGAACATATTGTAAATCAAGGCACATATTATTTGAACCAGCTCATGGTTTGAAATGGCAAACATTGAAAAGCAAAAGTATTATTAAAACCATGTACTAAATCATCACTTTGGTCCCATCATACTCTGGGAAGAGAACATTTACTGTCCTTGAAAACTGGTATCACATCATCATGTGAGGTTGACTTTGTGACCTGGAGATCATTTCAGCTGCAACATTAGCTTGTTGATAAGCTTGGGATATGAGATCTTTGTGTAGCCATTCGTGGTGAAGGCATCTGTGCTATTGTGTGCATTATTTTTGACCCAACATTTCTACAGGCATGGCAGAATATGGCACTATTTTCACATATTCTAGCCCTTGTCTATTTGTATACCACGAGCTGCAAAATGACCACCTAACCCCACTGTACAGGCGGGTACTTGTTTAGATATACCTGGGCAGGCTCTCTCTCTTTTGCCGTGGTATCCTGGCTGGCACCTGCGGGCCGCAGAGGGGCGGCGTAGTTTCGGGCAACGAAGAGTGCTGCTCCGGGGTTGAGGGCGGCGAGTCAGGCGGCGGGAGTCAGCTAGTGTCCACAGCGGAGGGTAATGTGATGTCCCCATCCGACCTGTTGCTACTGTCTGCAGTAGATGCAGTGGTGCTGGCGTTTAGTGATGGTTGCTTTAACCATTTTCGTATAAATGATTATCCACAGATGTGTGTCACTGCTGTGGAAGCACTTTGGAAATGATGCACGCGCAGCGGAGCAGGTCACGCGCACCTGACACAATTTGTTGTTAGTAGTTTTCGCACCGTTCTCTTTTTGAATAGAGGGTGCATAACATTCAACTGCCCCGAAGATCCCGGCGCGAAGCCTGAAGAGTAAACACCAGCTTTACTAATCTACCCGCACAATTTGTCTGATGTCGGAATGTCTCGCTATGTTAGTACATTGTTAAAAAACAAAACACCATTTAATTTCGGGTTAAAATGTGTTGTAACTGCGTTACTGAGCATTGTAACGGGTAATATATTACCCACATTTCATTAGTAATGCGTTACATTACTTCGTTACAGCAAAAAGTAATATATTACTGTAACTCCGTTACTTTTGTAACGCGTTACACCCAACACTGATTGTAACTGAACAATAACATTGGGTTACGTATTGCAACCCTTGTTATATTAACACAGGCGGAGCCCTCTACTGGACTCTATGGGTACTACCTTACCCTGCGAGCATTCTCCCACTGAGACTTCTATAGACGTAGCCGGCCTTGGGCGGGCCTACCTGAATGCGTGTGCATCACACCGTATAAAAGGCCTCGCCTCCTGACTATCATCCTACACCTCTCTTCAGCGAGCGGAATAGGACAGACAGTGCCCTGAGTAGAGGGCTCCGCCTGTGCTAATATGACAAGGGTTACAATACGTACAGAGCACACCCTGCTGCGCTTACCGCGCAGAAAGTGTGCTCAAAAAACAGTGCCGGGGGACCAAGCAATATAATTGGGAGTAAAACATGTGTAAAAATGTTGAGATGTTATTTAAAGTAAAAACATACCTGCCATAAGTGAAAATTCCTAAATTCAACTACAAACCATTGATGAAATCACTTCTGTTCTAAGTCCTTGAGAAAGGAGGGAGTAATTGTTACATGTTCGGACACCCAAGGTTCCACGCACTGTTGAAGGGGTTTACATTGTTCTTTAAGTGGACCAGAATTGAAGATTAATGAGTTATGAAATACATAGCAGAGCTACACAGATCCTAATAATGTTTTGATTCAAGATAATAGTTATGTACACAAGTTTCTGAAATAGATCTATTAGACATTTTTAATACAAATTAGGTGTAAATAAACTGCAGCAGTAGTAGTACTATGAAGTGAATGTTGTACTAAGTTTCAGGAAATATGGGAGGCAGAAGTCCCAATGAAAAGTTCGAACCATCTTGAAAATTATATTTGTAATCGTGAATGAATAAGGAATGGCGCTCCGCATATGACATTTTTGTAGATAAAGGGTACTCGCCTATGCTGAATTACCTCTGAAAAGACTCTGCAGAGCACGACATGGCCAAAAGACCGAGACCAAATGACCTTTGACCCTGACTGACAGTGTGACAAAAGCACTGTCAATGACTGACTCTGGGGTGTACCTGAGCAAACCTGACATGACAACCAGACAGTGTGAGTGTGAATGAATGCCGGCATGTGATCAGTGTAACTGCATGATTCCAAAACAATAACTAACCAAGCATGTTTTTGGACCAACACATTATTGCTCTGCTGGAACTGCTACCCCCGCGACCCGACCACGGATAAGCGGGAGAAGATAGATGGATGGATGGACATTATTTTGGAGCTCCAAGGGAAACGAGAGGTTTCCTAAAAATTCCACAAAAATGGAAAACTGCACGAGTGAGCCGTTTCTAATCTACTTGATGATATTTTACTCTTTTAGGACTGACAGACGGAGAGAAACACTTCTTTTCACTGGAGTGTTTACTGTGGAAATAATAATAATAAATAAAGTTCGCTATGTCCCTAACCAATATTTACCTGAATGTTTTTTCCCCCTCCCCATTACAGGATTTTGTTACACATGAGTTCATGAGTAAAAAGGGGGGAGTGTGTAAAATGTATAATATCAACATGGCTGTAAAATTCACAACTTACATTTTTCTTTTAGGGATTGAAAGAAACCTTCCGCCCCAACTCAGATGTTCAAACTGACCATTGAATGATAGTTTTAGAATGAACCTGCTCCATATCTGGGGATAAGATACTGTTTGATGAATGTTGACATGTGTGTGAAGAAGAAGAAGAAGAAGATTTTGATTTTTAAAACAAATTTTATTTGCATTTGTTTTAAACATACACCCACCCTGCAAAAGAGTCGGAACAAAACTAAAACATTACACAATCAAATAAATAAACAGATTTTCATGACTACCAAATAAATATCATTTGAAAAGCGTTTTACCCATTTAAAAACATCCTCTTTTACACACTTTAAAAACAAAAACTACACCTATCCTTTAAAACTTCAATATGAGAGAGTCATTCTCCCCCAGCGAGCACAGAACCCGCCCCACAGCCCACACATCCAGAAACCCCTGCAGGTGATTGATCAGCGTATAGTACGCATGCTCCACCCTCAGACGCGCTGCCACCAGTCCCTCAGACAGAGCACTGCATCCGTCCATCCCACTCCAGCAAGTTGGTTCTTCCTACTTTTCCAGATTGCTAATTTTGCATTAGCAAACAAGAAATTCATCAACAGTAGGGTTTCCTTCTTTTTCAGGATGTATTTGGGGCCATGGACAAAAAGTGGTATGGAGAAAACCTCCCCGAACCCTTCCACCCACCCCTGTAACATTTTTTTTAAGACCAACCAATCTGGGACAGGACACGACTAAATGCTCCAATGTTTCTGCCATAAAACAGAACGGACAGCCTCCCCTTGTGCCTGGGTCAAAATGAGCTCTGTATTTGTTAGTGGCTATTGCACCGTGTATAATTCTCCATTGGATATCAGCCATCCGTTTCTCAACCAGAGATTTATACAGGATCCGCCAGCTGCCCTGAGGGGAAGAGCCCAAGCCAAACACATCCGTCCACCTCGACTCTCTGACGCCTGCAAGCGAGCTGAGGTTTAACACCTTCACACAGCTAAGATATAGCTTCTTCCCATTGCAGGAGCTGAACTTTGCAGGTGTTAGAGTCCCCAGTGATAGCAGGAGACCATCCTCCTCTCTCCATTCCCCCACCGCAGGACCCACACTCAAGGCAGGAAAGACATACTCATGTCCCTTTCTCCACTGGTCAGCCAGATCTGCATCCAGAGGAAAAGTCAGGTGGGATGGCGACAGCGACTGCCACACCTCATCTACCAGGTTCTCCAGAACTCGGGTTGTCAAATGGCCAAGTTTTACCACTCCCGCTTCAATGAACGCGTTCTTTAGGGTGGCTGAAGAGAAAAGGATTCCAGAAAGAAACCCAGTGTCAAACAGTGGCTCCTCAAACAGCCACATCCCAGGCCGGGGGTCGGGTGGTCTGGTAAAACTCAGAATCTTCCAGGCATTGATGACTGAGCAGTAAAAAGGTGTAAGTCCAGTGATCTTGTACGCAGGGGCCTTCAGCAGAAACAGGTGTTTATCAAAACCAAAGCCCCCCGCCCTCCAGAGCAACAGCCGGGCCATAGCCAGCCAGCAGGGAGAGGCACCATACAGCAGCCGCTGAGCTGCCTGCAGTCTAAAAGCAGCAGTCCTTGCAGTAATGTCCACGAGGCCCTGCCCCCCCTCCGCCACGGGCAGGTACAGGACCGATGCTGGCACCCAGTGATGACCCGACCAGAAGAAATCCACGAGGAGCCGCTGCAGTTGTTTCATGAGGCCCGGCGGTGGGGTTAACACCTGCAGTCTGTGCCACAGAGACGAGGCAACCAGATTGTTGGCGACAAGAACTCTTCCCCTGTAGGACAGCTGGGGGAGCAGCCATTTCCATTTGGCTAATCTTGCTTGCACCTTTTCCAGCAATCCCTCCCAGTTCTGTGCCACCATGTCCTCAGACCCCAACCAAACTCCCAGGACTTTTAAACCCTTGTTTCCCCAGCTAAGGTTACCAGGAAGACTGGGCCTATTTCCTACACTCCACTGACCTACCAAAACTGCCTCACTCTTCTCCCAGTTCACTTTGGCTGAAGCAGCCTTCCTGTACAAAGCTAGACTGTCCTGTAGCTTCTGGATATCTCGCTGACCCTGGACAAAAACACTGACATCATCAGCATAAGCTGATACAACCACCGGGGGGGCCTGAGCTGACTCTGGCAGACACAGGCCTCCCAGCCAGTTTCTAAGTCTGCACAAAAGCGGCTCGATGGCAATACTATATAATAGGCCTGAGATAGGGCAGCCCTGCCTGATCCCCCTTTTAACTGGTACAGGTCTGCTCAGCCCTCCCCCACCTTCACAACACAACATGCATCACTGTACAAACACTTCACCCAGGACAAAAAATGCTCCCCAACACCAAAAGCCTGCAATGTGGCAGCCAGAAAAGTGTGATCCACACGATCAAACGCCTTCTCCTGGTCAATAGAAATAATACCAACATTTATATTATACAGTTTACAAACATCAAAAGTGTCTCATCAAAAACAAATTGTCCACAATTGATCTGCCAGGGATGCAATATGTCTGATCAGGACCGATAAGAAGTTCGATAAAAACCTTCAGTCTGTTAGCTAAGACCTTTGACAGTATCTTATAGTCTGTACATAGGAGAGCCACAGGTCTCCAGTTCTTCAGCAGGGTTAGGTCTCCTTTCTTAGGCAACAGTGAAATCACTGCACGCCTACAGGAAGCTGGAAG
The DNA here is from genome assembly GCF_902827115.2 of Pseudochaenichthys georgianus. Taxonomy (NCBI): domain Eukaryota; kingdom Metazoa; phylum Chordata; class Actinopteri; order Perciformes; family Channichthyidae; genus Pseudochaenichthys; species Pseudochaenichthys georgianus. Next base: position 5,724,962 of record NC_047505.1, on the reverse strand, counting down.
AGTCCCTTTCCCAAAGGACTCCATCAACACTTCTAGCAAGTCATGTCCCAGAATACTCCAGAAATGTTTAAAAAAGTCTGCAGGTAAACCGTCTATGCCGGGAGCCTTGCCGGAGGCCATCTGTGTCACCGCAGAGGTCAGTTCCTCCAGCGTAATGTCAGAGCCCAGGGTGTCACTTTCGGCTGGACTCAGCTGTGGAAGACCCTGAAGAAGTTCATCAGCAGCTTCCACGTCACAACCTTCAGCTTTGAACAGGTCTGTGTAGAAGGACACTGCATGCCTCCTCATCTCAGCAGGCTCAGAGGTGACCTGTCCATCGGGGAGACGCAGACATACCATCTGCTTCCTTTGGCCCACAGACCTCTCCAGGTTGAAGAAGAAGGTGGTTGGTGCATCAATGTCTCTCATGGAAGTGAAACGGGCTCTGATCAGGGCTCCCTTGGCCTTCTCTTGAAGAGGGACTGTTCTATATTTCGAGCAGACACACTCTCTAACTCTCTGATCTCCCTCTCTAACTGCTCTATAGCTCTCCTAATGTTTGCAGTGGAGTAGGCTGTATACTGTTGGCAGAACACTCTAATCTGAGCCTTTCCTACCTCCCACCACTGACTCAGGGAGGGAAAAGACTCTTTCTTTGATTTCCAGTTGATCCAAAATAATTTAAAATTCTCACAAAAAGTCAAATCTTGTAAAATTTTAACATTAAACTGCCAGAACGATCTCGGCTTCTCTGTGTTGGATAAAACTAAATCTAAAGAAACTAGCTGATGGTCTGTGAAACCAACCGGTTGGATGTGACAGTTCACTGCACGAGTAATAGAAGAAGCAGACATGTAAAATCTGTCTAGCCTGGCTGCACTGACGCCCCCATCTAGCATTCTCATCCAGGTGTATTGTTTAACAGAAGGATGCTTCATCCTCCACACATCCACTAAGTCAGCCTCTCTCATCACCTGTGACAGTAAAAGGGACGACTGAGGATGCGGCTCCCGTCCTATTCTGTCTAAAGTGACATTAGTGCAAGCGTTCCAGTCCCCCCCCAGTATCACACACTCCCCCTGTACACTAGTGTCCAACTCATCTTTTAATAACTGAAACACAGATACACGTGCAGGGCCCTGATTGGGTGCATAAACATTAATAAAAGTGAAAAAAAACTCTAACAGTTCCACCTTCACCATCAAGGCTCTACCTGCCACTATCTCTGTGCTGGATACAATCTTAACATTTAGAGAGGGGGAGAAAAAAAACAGCTACTCCAGCACTGAGGTTTGAGCCATGACTGAGTACATACTGACCCCCCCACCACATCCCCCAGTCCGTCTCATTCAGGCTATCACTGTGCGTTTCCTGCAGAAATATCACATCTATTTTTTTCTGATTAAAGACCTCCAGCACTAAAGCTCTTTTCTGTGCACTTCTAACCCCGTTAATGTTTAAAGAAGCAACCCTTAAAGCCTGCATCAGAGGAAGGAGATAGAGAAAAATAACAGACAGGTACACACAGCAGAGAGGAGACACCCAGTGTTGCATGATCATGTTGACATTATTTAGACCTTTTCAGTTTCCCCCCTTTTTTGCTTCCTTTCGGAACTTTTCTCATATTAGTGACATGCTTCCTGAGACGATAGCGTCTCTTTTCATCCAGCAGGTCTAACCCTACAACTTTCTGAAGAGTGCTCACTGTGTGAAGAAACTTGTTAGTGTCAGGGAAAAAGTCTCTCACTTCCACTGCCTTGCCAAAGGACTCATCTAAAAAGACATTAATTTCTTCCAAAGAATATATCTCTGCGTTCTGAGAGAGACTATCTGCAACTGAAACACAGTCAGAATCCCCCTCACCGTCTGTGTCCATCTCTGTCACCTCATTAATGTCTGCAGCCTGTTGAAGCTCTGTTTGCCTCCCAGAACCAGGCGGCAGCTCCTGCTGTGTGCCAACAGCCTCCACCTGTCCCACAGCCCCGGTCCTCACCTGTCCCGCTACATCATCTCCCACCCGTTTACCTGTTTCCACATGTTCTCCTCTCACACTCACCATATTCTCTACAATCCCCGTTTCATCTCTCCCGATATTCATCTCTACTTCATCCGCAGCCCCTGGGGCCCCGGCGGGTGCAACAGCAGCCCCCGCGACACCGGGCTCCGCGGCCGCCGACCCAGCGGCCCCGGCCGCCCCAGCGACTGGCTCGGCGGCCCCGGGCTCGGCGGCCACGGGCTCCACCGCCCCGGGCTCCGCCGCCACGGGCTCCGCCGCCACGGGCTCCACCGCCCCGGGCTCGGCGGCCTCGGGGGGCTCGGCGGCCCCGGGCTCGGCCGCACCCGGCGGAGCGGCGTGCCGTCTCTTTTCATCTTTACACCCCAGAGCAACAGTGCGGAGATTACTGGCAAACTTACCGAAACGCTTCAGCTCCCGTTCCAGCGCCTCATTCGGGATGAATGGAGGAACGCCAGACACAGTGATCCTCGTGGACGGTGTCGCCAACGGCGAAACTTGAATATATTCCTCGTTTACCATTAATCCGCTCTCAATAAGTTCGGTTACATATTTCTGGTCTTTCAAAAAGACCACGACCGCTTTGTTCATGCGGGAAGCATAGGAGATGTTTACATGGCCTACCTGCTCCCCCACAGCCAGCAGCACCTGCTCCACTGTGCTTGCGGCCTGAGCCACCAAACGCACTCCGTGTCTCAGAGACACCGGCGGCGCCCCGAAGGACGCCATCCCAGCCACGAGGCACGGAAAAACAAATTAACCGTACTTGGAAAGAGTACAAATATCCCCACGTAAGATCATACAGTGAAAGAAAATGATTGAAACAGAAACAAACGAACTAAAAGAGAAAAACCCTCTTCCCTCTTCAAAAACACACCTCCACCACAGAAGAAGAAGAAGAAGAAGAAGAAGAAGAAGTTGACCTGTGATAATGAAACAATTTTCTAATATTTTAACAGATATTAGAGTAACTGAGGTTTGAAATGTAGAAAGAACATATTACAGTTAAGTTAAGCTAAAACATAGTAAAGTAAAGACACAAAATTTAATTTAGACAACATCTTGTAACTAGCCTGGTAAAGAATTAGAAGTAAAAGCCATAGACTTTATTGTTTAGGTCATTATGGGGATATACATTTAATTTAAATTCATAATAGAAAGACATTTGATGACAGTACTTTGGAATTCTGTATTCATTTGTCAGCTTGATAATAGAACGGTGGAAGCCGTATCACCAGGTGCAATCGATGGGATTTATGCACACGATCCAAGCAGAGAATGACGTACCTTACAGGACAGATACACTCAGGAAATCATTCACTCTGGCAGCATCATGACTTTAGTTGTTTTTGAATCCATAATGAAATTGTATTACATAACGTTAGTGTGTGTCTTTACCACAAACAGGAATAGTTCATTGTTATATTTAGATTTGAGAAAGATTACAAGGATTTTATTTAGGAATAACACAGATGCTCATCAGACATTTCCGAGCTATTGAAATATGTTACCAAGTTCACCTAAAATATGTTTTATTTTGTTTGTAACATACAGTATGCCAAGTAGTAAGATTCAGATATCAGCAGGTTCTGAATGATTATTCCTCTGTCCCACAACCAACACGATGTGGATGGGAGAACTCTATCTGCTGGAACCAGCAGAGATTCATGAATTACACCAGACGCAGTAAAAAGATGACACGAACAGTTAGATAAAAACAGACCGATAGAATGGCGCTAGACATTAGTTGAAAAAGGGGGTGTATGCAAAAAACTGAAGAGATAAGATTGTTTAAATAAAGAGTAATATTTAGCTATTTTCAGATAGTTTAATCCTTCTTATATTTTGTGAAAGAACAAGTGCCTTTACACCAGCTACAGTATGAAGATGATTTGTGATGTGAAAGGAGGGATTTAGACGTTTTCCATACCAAGCTAATTGCTGCTATTTTACGAAGTGAAATTAAAGGTTTAAACTAGAAGTTATGCAAATTGAAAAACTTCATATTTATGATGATATGTATTGTTCCTACTATTTGTATGTTCTACTTTTTATATGAGTGATGTACCATGCAATGTTCAGATGAAGAACTCATTGATTTCAGTTTTATTTACATACGTAATTCGTGGCACAATTCAAACGGGATCGAAAGATAATCTCTCTCTCCATTGACTTCAAGACATAATTTTTCCGAAATAAGGTCCCATGGAGGTCCACCGGAAGGGGAGGAACTTCGCCACTCTATGGTTTTTAATGTAGTTTTACACAACTGATTTGTTTTTTATGTTTTAAACACTGCAGAAGCAACAACATCCCTGTCCCAAACAGCTGGAAAGAGAAGGGTTTAGCAGGTGGAGTGTGAAAGAGATCACATGATCCAGTAGGTCAGCTAAGGTTACCTGAGGCCTGTACTAAGAAGCCGGATTTTCGCTTGGAGAGCTAACTTCAGGGAAAACTCTGGGTTTACGGTCCTACGACGCTGGTTCACTTCTTACCGGGCTAGATCTCCCTGGTAACTTATGCTGAACGGCTAACCTGCTCCGGAGCAGGGGCCTGTACTACGAATCAGGATTTTCGCTTAGCAAGCTAACTTCAGGGATTTCCGGTCCGACGAAGCTGGTTCACTTTTTAGCGGGCTTGATAACTTATGTTATGTTCGAGCGGCTAGCCTGCTCCGGAGCAGGATAGGTTCCAGGCTAAGAGCTCAACTCAGTGAAAGCACCGCCTGCTGACTAATCAGAGCTCAGTGTGCGGAGTTTAAAGCGATCAAGTCATATGACAGGATAATGGAAATACAGAAAAGCTGCCGTCGCAGGAAAGACGGCCGGCAAAAATCACCGACTGTGTGAACGTGAACATTAACAGAATATCACCTCCATCTTCAGAGCAATCTGACTATTATAACATTAGCGTGAAGAAAGCTCACTTAAATATCTGTCACAACATAAGTACCCGGATCAGAGTGACATTAAGTACAGTCCGCGGCACTGTGAGTGCATATCACATCATAATGTATCATATATTTCCTTATCTATGTCAGCTTCTTGAGCCGTATCTGGCCGTGCAACACTCACAGTGTCACAGACTGTATGCCGATATTATTTTAAGCAACACATTAAGTTGATGAAACACTCGAGTCAAATGTAATTAAAGTCAGATCCACTCGTGTCTTCGACGGGCAGTGATATCATAAACCTGTTAATGTACGCATTCAAACACTTGTTCTTTTACCAGCTGTATTCACCTTGCAGGTGCAGCTCTGTGGCTTTGATCCTGGATCAAGTTTAACTTCTTCATATTTGTCTAATATTATAGTTCACTTTTCATTCAGGAAGTATGACGCTGCGCTGTCAGTACGCTTCTCCATGTTTGTGATTGGTCAAATGTTGCTAACCCTGCCCCTTTCATGTTAACGCGCAACCGGACAGAGAAACCCTGGCTTGAGTTACTGGCCGTTTCTCAATGCTGCAGAGCAACTATTTCAAGTATACTACGTCATCGAGTGGCGCCGAAGGACTGTTTAAATGCATGTTAAATGCCCAGCATTATGCGCCACTCTGTGACTTAGTATACTTGAAATTGTTGCTCTGCAGCATGTGTACTCGCGATTGAGAAACGGCCACCGAGTTGATAACAAGCGTCGTAGGACCGCTTAGCGAGAGCGCGTTTGTTTTGGATTAGGTAAGCCGGGTAACTCAAACATATCCAAATGTTATATTGAACTGGATTCGTAGTACAGGCCTCTGGTCTTGTGTAGCTGAATACAGTATCTTGATAGAATGAATGCTATTCTTTTAGGTCTAGATTGGTTCAATAATTTTAAGGCACGTCAGCATCTTTCCTTCCATATGCCTGAAGCAACATTAATTACTTTTAAAGGAAGGGCTACAGCCTTCAATAGTGATAGACATGAGAGAATAACCACATTTAATAACATCGATAATTATCAATGACTAGCCTATTTAATTACATCATTTTTTTTTATTTCGTTGGCCATCTATGATAGATGATTTGACCTCGACCTACTTTTTCCTAGCCTAGTGGAAAATATATAAGTACAAATTGGCTAATTTTACCCCAATTGGCTTATCTTACCCCACTCTCCCCTATCAACGTACACACAACCGCATCATGAATTCAATATGTTAAAATGAAAGATACACCTGTCAACTTATTTGTAAATAAAAAAAACAACAAAAAACATCAACATTGATGATACTCATGTTAGACCGTCTATTATTTCACGCAAATCCTTTCTCAATGAGGGGATCTCGCTGTACTTTATCACTGTGCAGCACCCATATCAGAGAAGGAGTAAGCTATGGCTACATTTTGTCATTGTAATAGCTAAGTATTGCATGCACTACACAGATGCCATAGGCATTGCCATTATTTTATCTTACATTATCAAAACTGTCATATGATTTAGAATACCTCAATATGCATACAATCTCATAAAAAGTTATTTTGTATGCAATTAGAACATTGTGATTTGCATTTACCATTGCAGTCACTGTAATATTAAACATCGTTGCACTAATTTCAGAGGGCAGACAAGTTTGCAAATGTAATGAACTTTTGCCTGAGTTAATCTTTGCATAAAAACTATTTAAACTGAAAATCGAATTATAGTAATAAAGTATAATAAAACAAAACAAAATGGCTCAAGTATAGGCAAATCCAAACAGGCTACATGCCATGTGTGTCCTGACACCGCAATCAACTTACTTTTAGAGGTGTTAAAAACAAATATATATATATATATATATATATATACAGTACCAGTCAAAAGTGTGGCACCCCTTCTCTTTCAATGGCTTTTGTTTATTTGAATTTGTTTCTACCTTGTAGAAGACATCAAAACTATGAAATAACACATAAGGAAAAAAAAGTGTTACAAAATCCAGAATATGATTTATATTTTAGATTCTTCAAAGTTGCCCCGTTTTCCTTGATGAAAGCTTTGCGCACTCTTGGCTTCTCTCAGTCAGCTTCATGAAGTCATCACCTGGAATGGTTTTCTATTAACACGTGTGCCTTGTCAAGAGTCCATTTGTGGAATGACTTTCCTTCTGAATGTGTTTGAGGTTGTGTTCAGGTGTGTTGTGCAGAGGTAGGGTTAGTGCACAGTGGAATGCCCTATTTGACTACTGCTGTAATCCACATTATGGCAAGAACCACTCAACTCTGTGAAGAGAAACAACTGTCCATCACACTAAGAAGTAAAGGCCAGTCAATCCGGAAAATGTCAAGAATTTTGAATGTTTCCTAAAGTGCAGTCGCAAAAGCCATCGAACGCTATGATGGAACTGGCTCTCATGGAAAGGAAGAGCAAGAGTTACCTCTGCTCAGAGGATAAAAACACAAGAGTTACCAGCCTCAGATACCGCAAGTTAAAGCACCTCAGATTAGAGCCCACATAAATGATCACAGAGCTCAAGTAGCAGACAATCTCAACATCCGCTGTTCGGAGGAGACTGCGTGAATCAGGCCTTCAAGGTCCAATCGCTGCAAAGATCCACTACTGAGGATGAACAACAAGAAGAAGAGAATTGTTTTGAAACTATTCAGACTTCACACTCAACTGTACCATATAATCACAAATCACATCTGGACATTATGCACATTAAAAGCCTCTTTTGGACAGAAAATCCGATCTATTCTGAAGAAATAAAGCCTTCAAACCTCTAAAACACCAACGACTGTAACCTTCCGGCAAAGCATTTGTCATAGCATGCACAAACAAATACATAAACTGTTCCCAGTGCCGTGCAGAGAGGCAGCCAGGCGGGGGGTCTGGGGGGTTCTTACCTGTTTCCTTCACATCCTGCAGAGCTGCTGAAGGCAGGGCGGCACACAGTCTGCACCTAGGATCCGTTAAACAAACACAGAAGAGAGGGAGATAGTGAGGCAGGTGAGACGGTAAGGGAGGGTGGCAAGCAAAGGGAGAGCTGCATCTCTTCTCTGCATGCTGAGCCCAAAAGGAGAAGCAGAGCAGAGTGCTGCACAGTTCCCTGCTCCACTCTGTGTGTGCCGCTGCGTGTGTGTGTGTGTGTGTGTGTGTGTGTGTGTGTGTGTGTGTGTGTGTGTGTGTGTGTGTGTGTGTGTGTGGCATCTTTTTGTAAGAAAGATGCTGCAACTGTATATGGCATCATATCTGCTTAACTGTGGCTGAGACCCCTCAGTGAAACACATGAGAGTCCTACTTTTGCATACATTTCAAAACTCTGATAGAGGAACCAATTTGTCTTCAAAGAGTTAATTTGTAATTATATTTTCAGTTGGTTTTACATTTTGAATCAGAAAGAAGATTCGGTTAATTTAGAGTTAAGGTTAAATGTGTTGAGTCTAACAATATTCTACATTTTCTTACCGTCAACAGTAGGGGTGTAACAGTTCACAAAATGCACGGTTCGGTACGTACCTGTCACGGCCCAAACTGTGTGTCCCTGTTTGTTCCCCTGTGTGTGTGTGTGTGTGTGTGTGTGTGTGTGTGTGTGTGTGTGTGTGTGTGTGTGTGTGTGTGTGTGTGTGTGTGTGTGTGTGTGTGGAGAGGGTGTGGTTTCCCTTGCAGGCAGCAGTCTGATTGCTCTCACCTGGCCGTCCAACTCAGCTGTCCCTCATCAAGCCAATCAGGACACAGCTTATCTACTCCAGTCTCCCAGCAACTCACCGCCAGATTGTTTTCTACACTAGTGGTAGGACATCCTCCTGGCTGCTCCGTTCAGTTATCCTGTCTGCGTGTTATTCCGTACTTTTTGTAACTAGTTTCTCTTGTGTTACCAGCCAATCCCTCGGCCATCGTCCACCAGAGCTTCCAGCCAACCTGCCTGCTTCTTCCTTCACCATACCTGCCTGCCTTGTTCTCAGTCCAGCCTGAACTGCCTACCTCCACTCCGGACCTCCATAGTCACCAAACCTGCCTGAGTCTCCGAACAATAAACCATCTTCAGTCATTGCCTGCGCCTGGGTCCTGTTTAAAACATAATCCTAACAGGACCTCGGTTTGGGGGTCACGGTTCGGTACGGGTTTGGTACAACAAGAAAAAGCAAAAAATTCAAGACTACAGTTGATAACTCGTGATGGACAGGAAGAATCAACCTCTTCCTTCACCCCAGCTGACCCAACGCAGACGGGACCAACAGCTGGAAGGGGGGAGCCACAAACTCGCACATTTCATTCGTGAGATACCTCTCGATCTACAACGCTTGAACAATGTGGAATGGTTTGTAAACAATTTTATTCAACACACACTCACTCCATAATCGTTCAGGAGCGATGTTTGGTCAGGGTCCAGTGGCGTGCAGTTGTGACGCTCCTAGGCTCCTTCAGCGTCATAAAGGGACGCAAATAGCTTTCAACTGATTGCAATGTATTCCCATCTGCGGCGGGATTTGACGCTCATGGAAGCACGGCATTCGTTTGTGTCGGCTGCCCTTAAAGGCAATGTGAGCGTCCATTCCCATTGGATAACGGAGAATTGTACACCCGGAAGTAAGTATTCCCCTTACTGTCGATTGATTTTACAGTGATATCTGCACTACTCATCGACTAAAAAGCACCAGATTATCCTTGTTAATTACAAAACATTGATTGGTTTAAATTGTGTGCAATGCTTTTGTATTTTTCCCCTTCGATTCGGAGAAACAAATATTTTTTCGGAGTAAAGGATGGCAGAAGACACTACCCAGAATCCCCAGCTATCGTTTAGGACTACACCATGTGCTCTGTTTGACAAACCCCGTTTTTTTTTTTTTCACCATTCATTCCAATGGCTGGCCAGTAGCGTGGCGTGGAGAAAAAATTAGGGGAAGCCAATAATACGTCCTTTCTTTTGGGTCGGGGGTGTGGTGGTCAATGTAATAACGTAACCAGATGAGTGATAACAGCACCCGGTATCATTTTACACACATTTGTATCAGATGCAGGACTTACACACGCCTGTTATCTAACCGACAGGTCCGCACGCACTCTCAGCCGAAACTCTAATAAGCATTCATTCACAAACTAAATCAGGAGACCTTTAACGTTTTACGTCCGATTCACTCCTTTGTTCCTCGCTGTACACAGCTCCAGTTTGGGCATTGGCCTGTCATCAGATTGTATTTGTTGTTGCTGCTGTAGCAGAAGTTTAGTACAATTTTTTTTTTTTTTGATGAAATCCTCCAACCCTCCATAATTGCACTTGCTTCAGTTGCGGTGAGAGTGGTGCAGTGACGCTATCTATCTTATATCGATTAGATTTATGATTAGAAAATTATAAAAGTAGGGTAGACATGTGGATATTATCCGACTGAACAAAACTTGCATTTATCTAACGGGTTCGTTTTCCACTGACCTTATTTCGAGCTATTTTCCTAAATCCTATGGAGAAATCCCATTGCTTTTTTGTCGAGGGAAACCGAGAGCAGCTTACTTCCGGATTTTAGGGCGCGTCACTGCAACACTAAGTTGATGAGATTTGATTGGATTGTGAGGCAAGGGAAGCCAGCTGCCTCTGGCTTCCCTTGGCATGGCCCTGACCAATCACAGGTTGGCAGGGGCATCACGTGACCCTCATCTGATTGGTCAATCCCTCAATTTTTTTTCACCAAGGGAAGCCAGATTCGGCTAGCCTCCTCTCGCAACAGAGAGTGCAATCTACTGTTCCACCATAACATCTAGAGGGGCGCTGTTTGTTTCACTCTTTGTAAAATACTCAATGAGAATGGGGGAGAGACAGGCCGGCAGCAACACACAGCAAAGGAGAATTATCGAAACAAAACAAAGTGTTTATTTATTTATTTAAATTATAACTACAATCCGAAAAAACAGGGGAAGCCTGGCTTCCCTTGGCCTCCGGGAGAAAACGCCACTGTGGCTGGCGTCTGTCATGTGATCTTCAAATTTCTCCCTGCAGAAAAAAAAACATGGCCGAATTTCGTTTTATTCTCTGTGGAAAATGCCTATTTTAAAGTTACTTTGGCCATTAAAATGCATTTTGATGTCATTTGATGCGAGAAATATGAGTTGTTATTTCAGATTATGTGTGCAGTGGATGTACATTTATTTGTTGTTCCTTCCTTTTCTTTTCCCTTCACTATATCTGTAAAGCGTCTTTGACCACCTGTAAAAGCGCTAACAAATTAAATCTATTATTATTACATGATCTTTAGTTTGCTAGTTATTACGAAGATTATTTCAGGAAATTGCGTCCATAGAACGTTTTCATTGTTACCAAGGTGGTTGCTAGGGACGCTGCTATCGATATTATTTCTGTTATGTCGTGTAACTGTTTAATGGTGTTATCTTTATTGCTACCCCCTTCCCCGTCAATGTATAGTGTTGGTCCACAGCGCAAATGTATTAGTTTAACAAAATCCGCATCTAAATATACGTTATTTTCCCCTGTGCAATTCCAGTCTCACATCTCACAGCACATCGTCATAAACAAATACCGGAAACAGACCGAAAACATTTTTAAAAAAAAATAATACTTTATTCCGAGTGTGCTTGCTTTTCTCCTTGAAAGTCATCACATAACGGCATTGTAATACACGGTTCGTGCTATAGTTCTCTATTTATAGAGCCCTGATGAGAAGACTTCTAGACGAACTGAAAATGTGACGTGGATCATAAATATATCAGCCATTAAACAACATCTTAAATTTCTTTTCACACAATACGTCTCCTTGCAGTATCAACACTAATTCGGCTGACTTTTATATTTGATCCAATTGGTAGATAGGCTGTATTTACACCATAAAGGTGCACAGCTGATATAAAGGGACACCTAGTGGTTAAAGCATGTTATTGAATTTCATTATTTTTATTATTAGATATTAATAGGATCCCTATAAAGTATATTCATTACTCGTTATTCTCTACTAATAGTTAATTAAAGACTGTATATAATGACTATTTTGCACATCCCTTTCAAGATTTCAAGATTTTCTAAGGTTTATTGACATATCATATAGGCCTACACAACTGTGGTGTAGTTCTGCACTGAATGAAAAACTTGGGTCGCAGGTTCCTCAATAGTGCATTACAAGACATCTATCAATATTTGTGCATACCTCCAGCAATGTTAACTATGTTGAAGAACTTATTTTAACTGATATTATACATATGTATTATACTCTTATAAGATATATGTAGATATTTCATCTCCGGCCTTGTCAGGTGTTGAACAATCAATAAATAAAGAACACAGAATTGTTAAATATAAAACACAGAATTTGTGTGATTATATGATTTAAAAATAAACACCACTGCATATTTACAACTGTTACACATGATGTAACACAAATGTTTCCAACTTGGGATCAATAAAGTATATCTTATCTTAAGCTGATCGATGGTTACAGCCATATTTGCAAAATTTTCTGGGCACAAGCAATTTTCCCCCATTTATTAATTATATGTTTTAAATGTGAGTGTTTCCTATCCCCTAAACCTCCAGGGATGTACACAGTTTGATACTGGCAACTTCTTATTATGGAAAATACGAAAAACGTCTTTTAAAACTACAACTCCCAGTAGAGACATGCCATAGATAGAGAACATGTTGCGAAACACAATAGCCAGCATGTGTAGTTCTGGGGACGGGGTGGACCCGTTCAAATCCAATTTTGGACAGTCTGCCGTGGTTCCATCCCATTTCAAGTGCTGTTCGACGCTCGGCGTAACCCTCGGAGCACACTCAAACATCCAATCACAGAGCTTGAGGACTATCACGGGGTTTGTCAAGCGAAGCGGAGAGAATACTTACTTCCCGGTGTAATATTCTCTAAAGCAAATGAGCTGCTCCGACGGACTTCAACTTGTGTTTATTAATCAAACAAATAAATAAACACAAGGATAATTATGTGTTATTGTTGAGTAAATGGAGAATTGCACAGGGGAAAATAACGTAGATCTATGCCACAATTTTAGATGCGGATTTTGTTAAACTAATACGTTTGCGCTGTGGACCAACACTATACATTGACAGGGAAGGGGGTAGCAATAAAGATAACACCATTAAACTAGAGCCGGGACTCGATTAAAAAAATTAATCTAATTAATTAGAGGCTTTGTAATTAATTAATCAAAATTAATCGCATTTTTAAGCACAGGGCCATCTAAGCTAATTTACAGATGGCCCTGAGCCCAATAGAGACTGCCCTGAAAAATGCATGCGGACGAAATGGCACGAAGGGTTTGGGGGGCCTCCGTCCCCCTAGACATTTTTTAATTTTTGCAGGTCTTAGATGCTGTCTGGTGCATTCTCTAGACTGAATTATAAGATGAACCACCACAATATTATATTGTACAATTTCAATTGTATTCTTCATTTCACTTGTTTGTTTGTTCTTGTTTGTGTTTGCTCGCTTGCATGCCCTGCATAGCTTTAAGAAATACTTAAGTTGTTGGTCAAAACACTTTCCATCTGATGAAGGCAAATGCCTTCCCAGATGGAAAAAAGTAGAAAACATTACATTCAGTTATAACTGCCAAAACAAACATTATTTACACTATTATGGCCCCTGTTAAAAATGTTTGTAATGTTAACTACTGTAAGTTGGTCGAACGAATGCCTCCTCATCCGGAAGCTGACCGAGCAGACCCGAGCAGTAGTCGAGAGGAGCCGAGCGCATCCGCGAAGCACACGTCAGAGTTCCCGTTAGCCGGCAAATCTAAATATCTTCGGTCAAAATAATTTCCCTTTAGAGCAATACCGCTTCAGTTGCGCCACTTATGTGACAGACAAGAAGAGTATGTGACAGACAAGAATAGTCAACTCTAATGTCTAACACTTGTGGAGAAAGAGATGTCCTGTATGGGTTGATTGTGCGTTGATCTGTTGGTAATGCCTCGGGGTTCCGGTGGGCATGTAAACAAATGCATAATGCTGCGCTATACTTTGTGGCCTCATCCAGTTGCATAGCGACACTTATTGTGTAGTTGTCTTTTAATAAGCAGGCAGTCCTATCATTAGCTAGAACTAGCTGGATCTGATCGATATGGACATAAACGCGAGTGAAGTCTAATCTGACGGGAGAGAGAGATCAGCTGCTGCTGACGAGTCGAGACTCGACACGCAGCTCTGCATTATCACATGCAGCGGTGAGCGGAACAAAACACACACTTCAGGTTAGAATATCACACGTAGCTATTTTAATTACCTCTCAAACTACCTAAACTAGTTATAGATATGTTTAGTTTTACTGTCGGGTCACTCATTACTAGATCCGCGAGCTGCATGATACTGGCATAATAGATTGCCCGATCGGGCAACCAGCAGGTGAGGCTTCATTGCCCGAGCTAAATACTAGATGGCCCCGGGCCATCGGGCAGTCCTTAATGTCGAGCCCAGTGACAATCCAGTGAGCCAGGGAGTTGGTTATTTTCTCAGACGTGGACTTACTTATCCTGGCCCTGAACCAGTCATCTGGTTGAGTGTGGGTTGGGTCAGGGTGTGGTTCCTTGCACTCGGAGTCGGGCTAACGTCCACGCTAGCTGCTACATGCTTTGCATTTAGGTGATACTTTAGGCTTGATGTGTTGCGGTGATATGCAAATTCATTTTTGCATAATTTGCACACAACCGTGCTCTTGTCGATGCTTCCATCCGTCCATTTTTTAAAACAAAATGTCCCATCCACGGGGCCGACCAAAGCGGTCTCATCAGCTTGTTCGTTCATGTTTGACTATTGATCACCGTGGTTTGTTGTTGTTTGAAGTCCCATGCTGAAGTCATGAACGTTAGTTGGTGCTCCAGTATAATCGGTACGCCTGAAACTCATCCAGTGAGAAACGTTCCGCTGTGCAAAAATAAGTGCGATTAAAATGCGTTAATTTTTTTAACGCGTTAATTTTTGTGTAATTAATTAATCTTAATTAACGCGTTAAAGTCCCGGCCCTACATTAAACATTTACACAACATAACAGAAATAATATCGATAGCGTCCCTAGCAACAAGTAACAAGTAGTTAATAATAATAAAAGACATTAAGAAAAAGGCATTTTAAACAGTCATTAAAAAGCAACACAATCTACCTGCATTGCATTACTCTAAATGTGTAATAACGTGCTTTAACCAGTAGGTGGTTTGAGTTAAAAAGCTGCCAAGTTTACAGTGTTAACAAAATAAAATATACTGCTGTTTCTGGTTTAGTTTACGACGGATATATTTAGTTATTGTTTTGATATTTGTAACACAAAATCGATGGAAAAACCCCACAGCAACACAGCAATGATGGTCTTAACATGACCCAGCGGTCTAGTAGTCAAAACAAAATATTACTACTAACTTTATTGTGAAATTCAAACAGAACGGTAAAAGAATAGTTTCCAGTCTATTCTGAGGCCAGATCTGTGTAGATAAATAAAAATAAAGAACTACGACAGATCGTGTAATATATTTAATGCAGCCGAACCATTTATTACAATGCATTCATGTGATGACTTTCAAAGAGTAAAGCAAGCACTGCTGAATAAAGTATGATTTTATCTTTTACGAAACGTTTTTTTATATGGAATGCAGTTGGAGGTCAACCAATCAGAGCTTTAGAACTAATCACTGGGTTTGTCAAACATGGTGTAGTCCTAAACGATAGCTGGGGATTCTGGGTAATGTGGTGTCTTCTGCCATCCTTTACTCCGAAAAAATATTTGTTTCTCCAAATCGAAGGGGAAAAATACAAAAGCATTGCACACAATTTAAACCAATCAATGTTGTGTAATTAACAAGGAGAATCTGGTGTTTTTTAGTCGATGAGTAGTGCAGATATCACTGTAAAATCAATCGACATTAAGGGGAATACTTACTTCCGGGTGTACAATTCTCCGTTATCCAATGGGAATGGACGCTCACATTTAAGGGCAGCCGACACAAACGAATGCCGTGCTTCCATGAGCGTCAAATCCCGCCGCAGATGGGAATACATTGCAATCAGTTGAAAGCTATTTGCGTGCCTTTATGACGCTGAAGGAGCCTAGGAGCGTCACAACTGCACGCCACGGGACCCTGACCAAACGTCTCTCCTGGACGATTATGGAGTGAGAGTGTGTTGTTTTATTTACGGAGTTTGACTAAATAACGATTCTGTTTTAAAATAATGGCAGTGGACACTAATCAGTAGGGATCGACCGATATGGCTTTTTCAAGGCCGATACCGATACCGATTATTAGTAATCAAGGAGACCGATAACCGATATTTGGAACCGATATACATTTGCAGTAAAATCAGAACATCTTGGTGTCAAAATGTAGAATAACACAAACTCCAACACAACTTCTTTGAAATGCATTTAAGCATAGCCTATAATGTTTAATGAACTTTTAAACATCTTACAACTGGTTTCCTCTCTGTGCCCTTTTCTTTAGTGCAGATGCTATGAGTTAGAGAGAGACAAGAAGTGGGACTGCAGGCTGACGTGCTTAACTAACAATAATGCTTAATTTATTATATCAAACCAATGCCTGTCTGTCTAGCATAAAATCCCAATAAGATGCTAGCAACTGCAAAACACTAGTGCTAGCTAATGTTTTGCAAACTATTAAAAGTGAGGCTATTACAGTAGACTTAACGTTAGAATAGTAGCCTCACTTCTAATATTTTGCTAAACATTTGCTAAATACATGTTGATTAGCTAATGAGCTTCACAGATCAACCTGAAAAACTGCGAGGCTTCACTCGCAGCCCCCCCTCCGCACCACAGTTCCGCTGCGAGACGCTGCACGCTGACTGACTTCTCGCGTCCCTGTGTAACTGGGAAGCTGATAGAATTGGATCAATAGATCGTGCTGTTTTTGCAACTTCAGCATAGGGGATTGGGATGTTTATTGAACTTCGGCTTTCAACTGATTTACCTTCGAAACACATGTGGCTCTGCCGCTCAGCGCTGCTGCTTGCCTCTGTCTGTGTCTGCGTTCTTCGCACCTGCCTGTAATCTGAGAAGGTCCGGCCTCTATGGCTGGCTCCCGCCCGGAAAATCTTCAGTGTTGATTGACACTTCAGTAATAGCCTATCAGATAGCGCTGTGGGCGGGACATTGCTCGTGTACAGAGAGTGGTGACTGCAGACAGAGAAACGGCCGCATCAGAGCCAAAGTGTTATCGGCAATTTTATAAAAAAAAGGCCGATACCGATAATCGGTCAAATGATGAATATCGGCCCCGATAATCGGCCTGGCCGATAATCGGTCGACCCCTACTAATCAGTTTATGTTTTATCTGTTAGAAGTTTAGGAATTAGGTGCGTCAATATGGGCTATAATACGGTCATGTAGCCAGTGGTGGGACTGGGACTAAAAATCAGCCCGGGACTCTCGACCGGCCCACTTCGGTAGCGCTAGCAAATTGTCAACGGGGGGGAGTGGGGGATGTGCTAGTGACTTATCCGACCGGCCCACTTCGGTACCGGCCCATCGGGACGAATCCCGATGGCCTCCGCCACTGCACCCAGCCCACGTAAACTGTCAACGGGGGGAGCCTTGCTGCGGGGAAACGGTGGACCTAGTGTCCCGATCGGAGTGGGAATAATAATAATAATCATGATCATAAATCATAATCCGTGCATTTTATCCATTAATTTCCCCAACATTGTGGTAAAAAAAACACACGTTTAATCCACGTTGGTGTACTACAACATCAGTTTGTTTTCTCATCAGGAAATGCAGACCGGCACAAACAAACGATTTTTAATCATCATCCTCACGATCATTTAATGTATCATATGTTATCATATGTATGCCGAATTGACATGAAAGCACTAATAAATGTAGTTTCATCCACTTGAGTTTACAACTACAAAAATAATCGGTTTGTTTTTATATCACATCCAACGGGAGGATATTCAGCAGCTCTCACTACCGATTTTAATTCTAATTGAATCATCATCATCTTCACCACGATAATTTATGTTTATGTTCGCCGAATTGACATGAAAGCACTGACACATATGAATATATTGTAGTCAACTTCATTAAAACGTTATTAACGTGCCTAAACTCAGTAATTCACCATTTCTACGCATGACAACACACTTTGTCCGTGTTTGACTCTCTCGCCGCACAGTGAAGCGGTCCCGCATTGACGTCACTTCCGGCTTCCCCCAAAACTTCAAAATGAGTCGATGGAATTTCGCCGCGATGTTCGAAATGATTGATATTTATCGGAACGGTATCGCACCTTCTTTTTTAAGCTCACGGTTCGAGATTACTAGTAGCCCAATATTTCATTGCACAACGTCACATGGGGGAGCAACTTTCTCGGACTCGTTCTCTGCCCAATCCGCGGTAGTAGTTTGTAGTTGGTTTGAGCGGTTGTGATTTAGTGAGCTGGTATTTTTTCGGTAATTTTACATTGCATTTCGCCATTTGTAATCACGGTGACCTGGAGTTTGTGCAGGTTGCACAAACTCCTGGTCTCATTGCAAAACTAGCATTGTGATTGTAAACCGTGATCGTTTTTCTCGCGTCCAGGAGAGAAGCTTAAAAAGGAGACTAAATGGAGTCTCTGGGAAGGTTCAAAATTGGTACTTTAATTAATAAAAAGCGTGGTAATGTTACAAACAGGATATTGTCCAGTCAGGAGAGAAAGGCTGCAGCTTCCTCTCCCCGGTGCTGGCCGTGCAGAAGAGAGATCACAAGCATTCGTCCTTCTAGACAAGGCAGAATTTCAGAAAATGTGCTTATTTAAAGTGCTGAAGGCATTTTGTGTTTATTTATGCTATACAACATTTCTAGGGGTATTAAGGGGTGCTGAATCCAAATCTGCTGTATATGAAGCTCAACAATTTCCCAGAATGCCTCAAAATTGAGAAATCCAACATGGCCGCCACCGCCAGGCTGAAATCTATTTGAGTACATTACTTTTTGACTAAACAAGGTACAAACTAGAATCAAATGTGTTTTTATATGTTTTCACACATGGGGAATTGAATATACTGTCCTGATTTTAGATCAAATGTGAATAATCAGCTTGAAATCATACATGTATAGTGAAAAAGGTGGTCATTAGTGATAAATAAGTTGTCAGACTCAACCAGGGCTTGCTTAGAAAGTGTATTAATACAATTTTTATTTGGCCACCATAACGTAAAAATGACGCGATTAGGCCTACAGTGGAGCAACAGTACCGTCAACAAAGCCCTATAGATGCTTTTATTTGCTCCAATACAGTAAGAACATGGGTGGCATTGGAATTTTCAACTCAATAAGAATACAAATCATACTGAAATGGTAAAAACCTCATTCAAGTATCTCATAAAACACCACCATATATCAATGATTACAAAATAATAATAATAATAATAATAATAATAATAATGTAAAAAATATATTAAAACAACAAATAAACCCAAATTATAGCTCTCAGGCCATCCAGTGTTAAGGCAATGAAGAAGAAGGAGTGAGCCTGTTCACACTGCCTTTTTTACATCAAACCCTATGGGAAATTGCCAAAAGGCAGGCACTTTTAAAAAGCAGCGTCTTCTTCAGTGTTCCGGCAGGTGTTGTCATGTTTCCTGCTGTTGCATGCCTCTATACATTCCATGTGACTCTTTCTGAATATAATATAATATAATAGACAGATTATGACCAGTACAAGTACAGGTACATTGGAATACACGTTACAGTTATCCTTACACTTATTGTGTTCCTTTGTTACTTTTTTTCTCAGTTATAGGTTCACAATTATCCGGTTATGGTTTCAACAATCTGTTAACCACAAACAGTCAGCAGTATGCAGTCTGGCAGGCTGATATGCTCAACCAGTCTATCATATGTTTACGATCTTCTACACATTGATCAGTTAATCCTCTACACATACCTGCAGCTGCAGCGTTGGCTGAGGCATCCCTTGGTACACCCACCTGAAGTGAACTCCCTGCAGGCTTTAGGCATAGGTGGCAAAGACAGTAGCCGTGGCACTAACTGACCTTCCGTGTGCATCCATCCCATTTCATCCACTGGAGGAAGATCAGGATGTGGCAGGTGAGCTTGGTTCCAGATTGTCGATTGATAGTGTAAACGCATGATAAGAAACTTCACTGCATCTGAGGTTGGTGGCAGAGTCTCTTGTGGACGACCTTTGCAAAACAACTTAACTCTTGCTTTGTTGCATGTATCAACCTCTGGCACACCATACATCTTACAGATACATTTCTCTGTTGATGTCACAATACCTTCAGTGAAAGGGCCCTTCACAAGGCCAGTAAGATCGGTGTGATGTTGCTCGAACACCTGCCAGGCTGTTTTCTTTCCGTGACCGCTGCACTGAGACACACTATCACAGCCAGTGATGGCATGGAAGGCAAGGAGTGTGTCCACTTGATCATCAGATAATAACTTGCGAATGTCATGTACTGGAAAATACTTTGGGTCCTTTGATGTCCCGGCTTTAATGTAGAGATGGGTACATCCGATTCTGTCATGTTGTGCTAAAAATAGAAGAAGCACGTCTGTGTCACGCACTGACACAACTATTGTGTCCATTGGAGCCTGGATGCAGTGCAAAATCAGACGTGTATCAGCCTCCTCGTGGTCAGCCCTTAAAGAGGAGACATCAAGATCTGGATCTGATGACTTGACAGTGGTTGCTTCAGCAAACCCACCCGATATTACAACCACAGGCTCATCTTCTGGGCTGTGTTCTATCAGACGGTTTGAGAGTAGTCGAGTGAGATCTGCTTTGTTCTCTTCCAGTGCCATGAAGCTTGACCAGTCTGCTGGAAGTGGAACGGAGTCATTAACGATTTCTCTGCGTACTGGTCGGTGACGCTGTTTACGTTTCCTCCTTGTGCCCGTTTTGATGGATTTGTCACGGTACCTGTCAAAGACTACATCAACCCTCTGGTACTTCTCTCCCATCTTCAACACCGTCTCAGCAAACTTGTTGACATAGTCACCAAATGTTGTAGTGTCAGGCGGCTTCCCAAGTGCCATTACAAGTGCTTGGCCATCAATAGCCAGGCAGCTGGGTTCCTGAAGGGGCACATCTGCAGGCGTTTGGACATGTTTTGTCAGTATATTTGCTAAAACAGACTTGTTGGTGGAATGTAGACTGTCGTTAGTTGCGGCCAGAGATGGCGGGATGGGCATGAGTTCATGCTGGAGGACATTTTCCAGGTCTACCTTACGACCTGCTCTGTAAGCTGTGACTAGCCTTTGTAGAATCTGCCTGTCCACTTTGATGGTGTTTTGCTTGTTCTTGGAAAGTTGCACGACTTCATACAAAGAAGCAAATGTCTTGGCTTTGTTCTTTCGAATGGGTGACTTCAGTCCAAAGTGCTGGTCACTAGCTGGAGGTTCACACAGACGTTTGTCCACAAACACTTTCATTTGTGCCTGTCCAAGGTGTTCGGCACCAAGCAGAGATTCAAGAATCTCCGGTGTGACCACTTCCTTGTTGATTATGTTCTTGAGTGTGTCCTCACCATCTTGAAACACACAGTGCTCTTTCAATGATACACATATTTTGCTTTCATCCCTGTCGTCTCTCTCCATTCTACTCTTTGTGCACTCAGTGTGTGTGTACTCATCGTCTTCATCATCTGTTGTCAGCTATGACTATTCTCAGATTATACGACAATGTCCATCTACTGAGGGATGTTGCTATCCTGGTGATGCCCACTAAACCACCACTCTTTTTTCCTGTAGCGTTTAGCCACTCAGTACTTTGATCCGCTGAACCTGATTGAAGCGTCGATCACTGTTTCACCACGAAGTTGCCTTTCTGAAACTCGAGGAGGATTTCCGGTGGGAGAGCAGACATCTCAGCCAGGTACACAGTACCCCATCTGGCGTTGTTTATATGAACGTACCTGAAGAAGAAGGGCAGCATACGTTTGAAAGCATACTGCGCTCTTATGAAGCTGAGTACGATGCTGACCATAGTCATGTAGTCCCACCAGAATGCGGCATTCGGGTCATCAACTGCAAGCGATGCAGCAAACTCTTTCATGGGCTGCTGGAATCTGTCTGTAGTCAGTTTGTCGACCATCTGCGCGATGTGGTCAGCATCTACGGATTGGCAGAGATCTGAGAGTTCAGCTCTCAGTGTAACATCAACCTCATCCAGATATGTGTAAAGCCGTGGGAGCAGTAGCTGAAAGAGCCTGTAGGGTAAGTGTGTGGGTCCTTATGGCACGTGCATACCCCTTTCCTGCCATGACATGCTGAGCAGCATTTGCTCCCATTAGATCACACTTGACCCATAACTCGCTCAGGCCAGAATCAACCATGTGTTGTCCTATCACACCCAGGAAGTTCATGGCAATGTGAAGGCCTCCAAGGCAAGGGATAAGCACGTCCTTGTATTCTTCTACTGACCACTTTAGTTCTAGCAACTTCGGATAAAGTGCCTCGCCCACTGTCAGAATGACATGCTGTTGTTCCATTGATTTGGAGATATGAAGCATTCGCTTGACAACTGTGTTCAGTGTATCGAGTTCAGATGCAGGAGCCTGGATGATAGGTAGGTAGCCTACTGTAGTTTTTAGGGATGCACGATAATTATCGGCCCGATAATTATCGGTCCGATATTAGGAATTATGACGTCATCCCGATAAACCGATAACAGTATTAATAGCCCCGATAATATACAATATTTTGTTTGGGTAAAAAAAAAGAAAAAAATCCTGCGGTGTGGGTGGATTGGGATGAGGGGCGCTTGTTTTTCACTCGGCTCCTCCCGTTTTGCCAGTACTGTGGTGTTAGTGGTTTAGGAAGAGGGGAGTTCTTCACAAATCCAGCGCTCCCTAATACTTCGAACCTGATCAGTCACCTGAAACATCGCCATCGCTACGATGGTGTGTTAAAAGCGTACGAAGACAATAATACAATACAGTGTGTGTGTGTGTGTGTGTGTGTGTGTGTCTGCGCGCGCGCGTTGGAGCTATGTGCAACTCAAGGCATATGCTCGAACCGGAGCAGCCTGGACGCTGCAATCATGTTGCTGAGTGTGCTGACTTCTCCTACAATGTCCCGCTGTCTGCTTCCTGCATAAAGTCAAGTGCTCGGCGCAGTTGTGTGGATAGAGCGCTCCTCTGTTTTCATTTAAACAGCTCCTTATATCCGTTAGCGCAGCTAGCTAGCACCAGATGCTAACAACAACAATGCACTAAGGTCTCTCTCTTGCTCGCTCGGACCACACGTACACACACCCTCCCGGTCCTCCCGGTGGCCAGTCGGTGCCTGCCGGTGAGCGTGGAAGTGTGGTCTGCCACAAGCGGGCGGCAGGAGCAGGGCTCTCAGCATCAGCTTGTAGATGGTATTTTAAACTCGATGCGCTCTGAAGCTACGGGGCGGCCGTGGAAAAAAAATACACATGCGTTAATCGCGTTAAAATAATTAGTGGCGTAATTTTTATTTTTATTATCGGTATCGGTCTTGAGAAGCAGGAAGGTATCGGTTTCAAAAAACCAATATCGTGCATCCCTAGTAGTTTTCTCTGGGTTGACTGTGCTTGCCTTTTGATTGTACAATATCCAGGAAGGCATTGGCTTTTTAGATGTCCTGGACATGAAGAAGGCCATGTCTGTAGCTTGTGCTTTCTGTGCTGCAGGACATTGTTCAGATGACTGTGAAACAGTCTTCTGCTAATACACCGCTGAATGGGCGCTCTGTGATTCCTCTTTTTGGTTTGTTTTGTTGCTTTTGTGGGTGGGGGGGGGCAATAGTGGGGAAGGCAAAGGTTCCATCACAGCACATTTGAAACATTTAACCTCAAAATCATATACAACGTAAGTAAAAGTAGCCTGATAATAATAATAATAGCTGAGTAATTATTCATAGTTAAAAACTACTATTTTTGCAATATATATGAGATCTAAGCAGTTTATTCACATTACATCTCAAATCTGAATATGGCATCAGATTGCCCATGTAGGAGAACTTACAAAAGCACATTTAATTCAAGTTTGTACCTTGTTTAGTCAAAAATATATACTTAAAATAGATTTCAGGCTGGTGGTGGCGGCCATGTTGGATTTCTCAATTTTGGGAAATTTTTGAGCTTCATATACAGCAGATTTGAATTCAGCACCCCTTAATACCCCTAGAAATGTTGTATTGCATAAATAAACATAAAATGCCTTCGGGGTTCTGATTTTGTGAAAATTGACCCTGTCTATTCCCGCTTGCTGGCTGTTTGCTCCTCCTCTCTGGGAGCTGTAGTGACGTAGGGGACTTCCCCCCTCGTTCTCCTGTGTCCGATATCGCGTTAAACAGAGGATTTCGACATTTTACATTCATTGCTTACTTCCACATTCCTTTTCTCCTCCTTATCTCTTTCATAACTTAATATGTAACACATGTTAACGGCGTCAATAGCCACTTTAATGATACTAATGGACGGTCGTCCCGGATGTCGTCATGAAAGATTTTCAGAATAAAAGCTTGGTATTGAGAACTTCCGGTTTTTTCCAGAATAAAATAGCATTTAAACTGACTGTATCTTTAAAGAGCCTGTGACAGCATCCCAACAACTGTTTTGCAATGAAATATTGGGCTACTAGTAATCTCGAACCGTCAGTTTAAAAAAGAAAAAGCGATACCGTTCCGTTAAATATCAATAATTTCGAACATCGCGGGGAAATTCCTTCGAGTCATTTTGAAGTTTTGGGGGAAGCCGGAAGTGACGTCAATGCGGGAACGCTTCGAGAGCCAAACACGGACAAAGTGTGTTGTCATGCGTAGAAATGGTGAATTACTGAGATTAGGCACGTTAATAACGTTTTAATGAAGTTGACTACAGTATATTCATATTTGTCAGTGCTTTCATGTCAATTCGGCGAACATAAACATAAATGATCGTGGTGAAGATGATGATTACATTAGGATTAAAAATCGGGAGTGAGAGCTGCTGAATTTCCTCCCGTCGGATTTGATATAAAAACAAATCGATTATTTTTGTAGTTGTAAACTCAAGTGGATGAAACTAAATTTATTAGTGCTTTCATGTCAATGCGTCGAACATATGATACATTAAATGATCATGAGGATGATGATTAAAAATCGTTTGTTTGAGATGGTCTGCATTTCCTGATGAGAAAACAAACCGATGCTTTTTGTAGTTGTAGTACACCAACAACATGGATTAAACGTGTGTTTTTTTTACCACAATGTTGGGGAAATTAATGGATAAAATGCACGGATTATTATTATTATTCCCACTCCGATCGGGACACTAGGTCCACCGTTTCCCCGCAGCGAGGCTCCCCCCGTTGACAGTTTACGTGGGCTGGGTGCAGTGGTGGACTGGCCATCGGGACGAATCCCGATGGGCCGGTACCGAAGTGGGCCGGTCGGATAAGTAACTAGCACATCCCCCATAGGCGGCGCGTGAGGCTCAGGTTTGAGAAGGCTAAATAACTTATTTTACCTGACGCTGCCCGCCTCCGGCGTCTATTGAAAAGAGATTAACTCAGTGTGCGGAGTTTAAATCTCTCAAGTCATATTACAGGATAAAGGAAATACAGTTTAAACTGCCGTATGCAGAGAAGACGCCGACGTGTCGCACTTATCATTCATATTACATCATCAATCAGATCATCGATCATATAATATCATAATATATCATATATTTCCTTATCTGAGTCAGCTTCTCCAGCATCATCTGGCCGTGCAACACTTACAGTGTCACAGACTGTATGCAGAAGTATTATTTTAAGCAACACATTATGTTGACGAAACACTCGAGACAAATGTAATTAAAGTCAGATCCACTCGTGTCTTGGACGTGAACGCGCTCTCAGCTGGTGAGAGAAACCCTGGCTTGATTTACCGAGTTGATAACCAGCGTCGTAGGACCGCTTAGCGATATCTCGTTTGTTAGTTTGTTGTTAGTTTGTTTGTTACTCAAACATATCCAGGGTCTGTTGAACTGGCTTCGTAGTACAGGGCACAGGTGGCTAGCAGTGCTAAGGTCAAAGACACAGACATTATACATTATATTTGTATTTTACCAGGATGCAGTGACACAAATATTTACATATTTACATTTACTATCTACAGCACCCGCCGCCCCTGACATCCCCCACTCCCCCCGTTGACAATTTACTAGCGGTACCGAAGTGGGCCGGTCGAGAGTCCCGGGATGATTTTTAGTCCCATTCCACCACTGGCTACATGACCATATGATCGCCCATATTGACGCACCTCATTCCTAAACTTCTAACAGATACAACATAAACCGATCCTGAAGGATCGTGTCTGAGACACGTTCAAAAGTAAACTGTCATCGCTGTCTGAGCTTGCTGCTGTGTGCGCCATCGTGCGTTTACATGCAGAAGCTGGGATCCTGAACGGTGCAGCTGGAGCGCTGTGCCCGCAATGACGTCACC
The DNA here is from genome assembly GCF_902827115.2 of Pseudochaenichthys georgianus. Lineage (NCBI taxonomy): Eukaryota > Metazoa > Chordata > Actinopteri > Perciformes > Channichthyidae > Pseudochaenichthys > Pseudochaenichthys georgianus. The sequence goes on along the minus strand of NC_047505.1, from coordinate 5,698,655 downwards.
CATCATTTGGCGGGACTTGAAGAATCCGCGAGAAGATCCAGAAAATTGTCAACATTGAAGGGCAGATTAATGGTTATCAAAGTACAAATATCCAAAATCAGTTCAGTTTCCAAGGGGACAATATTTACTCAAATTGATGGGTTTGGATGATGGGGGAAAACCGTGTCACAGGCTCTTTAAGGTACATTATGCCATAAAACATTGATTTTAATTTCTAACATGATCCATGTTTATTCATACGTTAGACCGGCCGCTCTCCCCCATGTTACGTCACATGCGGGAGGTCACATGGGGAGGATTTTTTTATGCGGAAGTAAAAATGTCTTACAAAAACGACGCTAGATGTCACTGTAGTGTATATTTCTGTAATTCTTTTTGAAAATCTAGTGTATACATCATTTTCCTACATTTTCCTAGTGTCTCTACTGGGACATGTCTCCATGCTTTAATTTTCAAAAAAGCTCTTTATTTTTCATTGGTTAGCTGGTCGGCTCTGTTGTGATTGGTCAACAGCTTAGAGATGTCCCGCCCCTTAGCCTATCACGTAAGTGTATGGAGTGCTAGCCAATAGAAGCGAAAGTGTTACATTGTGATGTCACTATGTTGTGAAATTTTTTGGCAAAGTGTGTGGAGGCCCATAATAGAACACACAGTATAGCAACACCTTTTTTTCACTCTGTGGCCATTTGGACTAGGAGCTGAAAGCTACAGGTAGACTATGGAAGTCTGAAAGTATTGAGAGGCAAATAAACACGTTGTTGGTGCAGTCCTTTTAATTAGATCTTTTGAAAGTAAAACGATATAGAAAAAAATGTTGTGTAGATCAAAACATAGATTAAAAATATATTGGCCTTGCTTTCATCCTTCATGTCCTCTGGATATGAGTCAACAGTTATTTGCTATCATGTAAACTATACCAACAAGCTGATATTTATGTATCTGCCATTAAGATGCTTCTCTGCCCACTTATTTCTAAATATATGATTTTTTGTTTGTCATGTCCTCTTTGACTAGGCTGGACAACCAACTGGGCAAAGTGGGCAACTGGCCCTAGATTTACAGTATAAACAAAGTGGTTTGTTAAGTTGAGTGTAAGACCTATTATGGTTTATGAGGTGTCACTGATAAGGGAGGGGAGACAGTTTCTTCCCTCTTCCCTCACAACAGTACACAAGGAGGGGGGGCTCCTGACTTTTTGGAGAAAGACTGAGGCCCCAAAAAGGTGTTTGTGCCATAGCCGAGAATAATATTTTGCAAGTCCTGTATCAGAGGCCATGCCCAGTTTTCACAAATATGGGTATGGAGGAGGTGTCTTTAGGTTTTTCTGTCCTGTGTGAGAGAGTGAGAGGAG